>NW_027176916.1:0-12500 GCF_023349555.1 Cebidichthys violaceus | reverse complement strand
CTCCGTGAATGCTCCTTATCAGCTCCTGCCGACCATGAAACCGCCTCGTTGGATGAGCTTCCGCCGTGTCCACTGCTGCATATTAAAAGACAAAAATACAGCGATATTGATATTTTGTGCGTCGCCATTCTGCAAACAGTGGACATTTTAATCTCCCGAGATGAGCCTCCGCCGTGTTATGAGTTATGATGTGCTCTCGAGATGAAGGAAGAGACACTCATTCTGATATCTGTGCTTAAAACTCATAAAAACGAGCGAGGAAAAAAAAATGTCTACTGCTGCAAAATACAAGCCTCAAATCAATTTTAGAAAGTAGTGTTAGTGTTTGATGGAGCACGTCTAATGCTCCTGTTTCTCTCTGTCTCTGTCTCTCTCTCTCTCCTCTTTGTCTGTCCCTCGTCCCTCCGTAGTGATGGCGGCGTGGGTCAGTCTCAGGACGACAGCATTGTGGGCACCAAGCAGTGTCGGCACAGCGTGGCCATCATGCCCATCCCCGGCAACCTGTCGTCCAGCAGCCCCGACCTGCTGCACCCGGCCACCAGCGTCCTCGACTTCTCCAACCCCGCAGGTAAGGAGGAGCGCTGACCCGGTGAAAGTGAGGGGTCTACCTAAATAGTCCCTTTTATTGCCGGTTGTCCCAGAGGGACAGCGTGTTGACTCTCGTCCTGTCTCTGTCTCTGCGTTCTGAATCCCCAAACCCACCGGCAGCTTTGAAAAGCGTGAAGAAAACGCCAAAAAAATCATAGCAAGAAGCTGTGCAAACAGACATCACCGTCGGATTTTCAACTCTCCCACGGTCTTTGAACACAGCGTGTGTGGCAAACGCTTTAGTCAGGAAGAACAAACAAAGCGAAGCCTTTTGTTGAATTTTGAAATTTTTGAAATTTCACCAAAAAAAAAAAAGACTTTATTCTACACGTCTCATTTGAGATTTCACCCCAAGTAAACATTGTAAACATGAGTTTATGGTCTCAATCTCTAGTTTACAGTCTTCTTCAATACAGCATGATGTTCATTTAGTACATTATGCTCCATTTAGAGTCAAACAGACCATAAAGCAGGGGATGCTTTAGTTCCAAATATGGTCACTTCCGTTCATCGGTGCCAAAAAAAAACCAACAACATGGCGACGGCCATATTCCAAGATGGCGACGGCGAAATCGCCGGAGTCTTCATAACGGCCGCTCACACACTAATGGGCGACGTCGCCACGACTACGTCCTCTTCCTACATACAGTCTGTGGAGTTCCAGAACAACCGGCATCCTTCACACGGAGCAGACACCAGGCTTCTCACACACCCGAAACACGTTACTGGAGCTCTCTAGCATACGTTTACACACCTATTGTCTCTCTCACACACACACACACACACACACACACCACACACACACACACACACACACACACTCACACCCTGGGTCTTTATTTTTTAGGTGCCACAGAGCTGTTTCCGTCTGAAAAAGATTAACCTCCTGGACTATAAGGAGCCCCTGTGGATTTGTGTGTGTGTGTGTGTGTGTGTGTGTGTGTGTTGTTGTTGTGTGTGTGAGATGAAATATTGAGAGAGGAGACATGAAAGAGAAAGTGGAGAGGTGAAATAGAGCGGTAGAGTGAATATAGTTGATTTATTCCACAGGCAATTTGTCAATGAGCACACACACACACACATGCCTGCGTCACATGTGTGTGTGTGTGTGTTGTAGTGGAGCGCACACACACACACACACACACACACACACACACACACACACACACACACACACACACACACAAACTGTGCCACATGAATCATCTGTCATTAGATCAAGTTTCCTACAGGCTTCTCATTAGCTTTGATAGAGGAGGACAGAAACAAACAAATACAGATTCATTTAAAACATTTCATTTGACGATACAAACATTGTTAATATCACAGATTTAATTCTGCTTCATTTACATATCCGTCTCTGTGAAGTTTTACTCTCTTTCTATTCCTCCCTCTCTCTCTCTCTCTCTCTCTCTCTCTCTCTCTCTCTCTCTCTCTCTCTCTCTCTCTCTCTCTCTCCTCTTCTGTCTCCCTCTCCTGCGTCTCTTTGCTGTGATTTTAAACACATGTTGTCGCGTAGAAACGATGAGTCAGACGTTTCCTCTATGCTCCTCCCACTCACTGTGTTTTCTCTCCTCCTCTCTGCTGCCCAAAGCCCTGGGACTCTACTGTAAGTATACAGAAGGCCTCTGTGCGCACACACACACACACACACACACACACACACACACACACACACTTTATCCTGTTAATCCACACTCTGCATCCTTCAGGCTCCCGGCTGCTCAAGCAGCAGCGCATTTCAAACAGCGAAGTTAATGTACCTGTGAATATCAGCCGGCGCCAGCAGGTACAGAGCCGAGAGCCGCAGGCTGCTGTCAATCAAACCCAGAGCGAAGGAGAACCGGGCTCCTCTCGAGGTCCTGTGGATCTGTGGACTTTTATCACAAGAGTAAAGCTTGAGCTTGAGTCAGGCTCTGGCTGCAGGGACGCAACGCGTTCGTCGGAGACATTCGTTGTTGGCTTGAAGGGGATTTGTGACAATAATACAAGCAAAAACATTGTTTTTAATCTATCATACTTAATTAACGCGTCTTCTTTCAGACTGGTGGAAAGAAAACATCTCAAATACACATTTAGGTGTTTATTTCACTACTTTGTCTGTTTGTATCTGTAGATTCTCCTAAATTTACCAAAGGTTACCATCAGATAATGCCTCATTTGCATATTTAAACATAACATTTCCTCTCAGCACCTCCTCCCGCCCTCCTCTACTCCGCGCTCCTCTCGGCACCTCCTCCCCGCCCTCCTCTACTCCACGCTCCTCTCTGCACCTCCTCCCCGCCCTCCTCTACTCCACGCTCCTCTCTGCACCTCCTCCCCACGCTCCTCTTGGCACCTTCTCCCCGCCCTCCTCTACTCCACGCTCACTCTCGGCACCTCCTCCCCACCCTCCTTTACTCTGCGCTCCTCTCGGCACCTCCTCCCCACCCTCCTCTACTCCGCGCTCCCTCTCGGCACCTCCTCCCCGCCCTCCTCTACCGCGCTCCTCTCAACACCTCCTCCCCACACTCCTTTACTCCGCGCTCCTCTATTCCACGCCCCCCTCGGTACCTCCTCCCCACGCTCCTCCTCGGCACCTCCTCCCCGCCCTCCTCTCGGCACCTCCTCCTCACGCTCCTCTCGGCACCTCCTCCCCGCCCTCCTCTCAGCACCTCCTCCTCACGCTCCTCTCGGCAACCTCCTCCCGCCCTCCTCTCGGCATCTCCTCCCCGCCCTCCTCTACTCCACGCTCCTCTCGGCACCTCCTCCCCGCCCTCCTCTACTCCACGCTCCTCTCGGCACCTCCTCCCCACCCTCCTCTACTCCGCGCTCCTCTCGGCACCTCCTCCCCGCCTTCCTCTACTCCGCGCTCCTCTCGGCACCTCCTCCCCGCCCTCCTTTAATCCTCGCTCCTCTCAACACCTCCTCCCCACACTCCTTTACTCCGCGCTCCTCTATTCCACGCCCCCCTCGGTACCCTCCTCCCCACGCTCCTCTCGGCACCTCCTCCCCGCCCTCCTCTCAGCACCTCCTCCTCACGCTCCTCTCGGCACCTCCTCCCCGCCCTCCTCTCAGCACCTCCTCCTCACGCTCCTCTCGGCACCTCTCCCCGCCCTCCTCTCGGCATCTCCTCCCGCCCTCCTCTACTCCACGCTCCTCCTCGGCACCTCCTCCCACGCTCCTCTCTGCACCTCTTCCCCGCCCTCCTTCCTCCACGCTCCTCTCGGCACCTCCTCCCTGCCCTCCTCTACTCCACGCTCCTCTCGGCACCTCCTCCCCGCCCTCCTCTACTCCACGCTCCTCTACTCCACGCTCCTCTCGGCACCTCCTCCCCACGCTCCTCTCGGCACCTCCTCCCCGCCCTCCTCTACTCCACGCTCCTCTCGGCACCTCCTCCCCGCCCTCCTCTACTCCACGCTCCTCTTGGCACCTCCTCCCCGCCCTCCTTTCACGTGTGATTTATAGCCTTTCTGACGGTATGATGGAGCGACCGGGAAAAAGCTTTGGCAACAGTCGAGAGGGGGAGGAGGAGGAGGAGGAGGAGGAGGAGGAAGCATGTAGCCTCTCTTATGCAGAGTTTGCATAAAAGAACCAGAAGACTGTACATGAATCCTGTTTGGCTTCAGGCGTTGAGTAACCATGACGATGAATGACAACTTATTAATGATGACAATCGATTCCCTCGCAGCTCGTCCAGAGGATTAAACACGATTAACCCCCCCCCCCCCCCCCCCCCCCCCCACACACACACACACACACACACACACACACACAGGCCAGCTATTACAGCCGAGGGCCTCCCACACTCTGCATCACAAATCACAGCTAATGAGACTCTGAGCGTTTTCGCCTCATAAACACGGTGAGCTCAGACCTCGAGGAGGGAGAGACGCTCACTTATTACTCTGAAGGATCTCCGTGTTTCTAGGAACCACGTGTTGGGCCTCCTCGTCTCCTCGCCTCCTCGTCTCCTCCTGCAGTCACGGAGAGCTCTCGTAACGTCACACGCGGTTGTAATCGATAAGCTAGAGAGGCTGGTGTAGAGAGGCGCTCATAAGCTGGCGTAAGCTGGCGTCGGTTCAAAATGATCATTTAACAGTTTGTTTGTGTTCCTGTCTAAAATGGCTTATGCAGGAAAAAGAAACATCAGTCAAACACACCTTTTATATATATATATATATATATATATTTATATATGTTTATATATGTTTTTTCCGAGTTAATGTCGTTGAACCGGACCTCGTGTAGCGACTCATTGTTTTAAAAGCTGCCCGGCGACTAATGAGCCGCAGCCTCTTCCTCAACTCAAACACGGGGATCTGTAATGCAGCGGGGGGGGGGGGGGGGGGGGGTCCATTATTTAACACTCCAGCATGCAGGCTTTTATTTTGTGTGTGTGTGTGTGTGTGTGTGTGTGTGTCATCACTGTGAGAGACGATGCAGTTTGATTGTTTCTTTATGAATTATTCAATTTTTTTTTTTTTTTTTTTTTTGCATTCACTGCTCTTAAGTAGTGCATTACATCATGTGCTTCACAAGTCTTTAATATAAAAAGTGTAAATAATTTAGTTAATATAAGCCTGTAGGGGATTCAAGGATCATCCATCGTCTTTGGTTTGCAGTCGTACTCCTTTTTCTACCCGTGTTCCTGTATTATTTTTTTTTGTATTTGGATCAGGAGGAACGTAATCAGCTGCAACGAAACAATTCTCTTGGGATATAATGTAGCCGACATCTTAACGTAAAAAAGAGTTCTACATCGGGGGAAACACCGACCGCCTGACAGTCGCTGACTATCTTATGTTTCCTGCTGCCGGACGTTATCCAGGAGCATGCTGGGTAGTGGAGCAGCCCTGATCCGGTCCTAGCTTAGCTTCCATTTCCGACTCTTCTCCTGGGGCGTTTGTGTCCGCCGGTTCTGGTCCGGTGATCGTCTCGACGGTCCGATCCACCCGCGCTTCCTTCCTCTCTCTCTCTCTCTCTCTCTCTTGTCGTAGACCGATGCGTCGGTTGGGCTGAACGGTGGGATCAACTTAACCATTGGTCTATGTAAGCGCTGTGTGTCTTTGGATCTTGGCCCGTTTGGGTTCACACCAAAGACGTTTTTTGGCAGGAGGAGCAGCGAGCTCAGCGGATCTGCTCGGAGGACTCGTTGCCTGATAATATAATAAACATAAAATATGGAAACCAGAACCTGCTAGCGTTCCTTTTTAAACCCCGGGCACAGCCCGCATTTCATTACGGACACATTATTGGTGCATTACTCGGGACAAAGATGCCAAAAGTCACAAAACTGCTCTTGGATCACTGTTTCATTGTGTCGTCGGCCTTCATTACGTTCCCTTTAAATTGCGTTATTGGCGGCGTCGGCCTCCACCTCCACTGTAACCATCGAACTCATCCCCTGATCCGCTCCGCTCCTCTTTCAGACATCCCGGACCAGGTGATCCGGGTGTTCAAGGCCGACCAGCAGAGCTGCTACATCATCATCAGCAAGGACACCACCGCCAAGGACGTGGTCGCCCACGCCGTCAACGAGTTCGGCCTCCTCCCGGCGCCCGAGACCTACTCCCTGTGCGAGGTGTCCGTGAGCCCGGAGGAAGTGATAAAACAGCGGCGTCTGCCGGACCAGCTCTCCAAACTGGCCGATCGCATTCAGCTCAACGGCAGGTAGGGAAAAACCCACGGTAACCACGGGAACCACGCCTCTCTAAGAAGGGCGTTCCTGAACCAAGGGTTGGTTGTAAAGGTGAACGGGCTGAATGTGAAGACGCTTTAGCCTCAGGGAGTGGTTGTGAGCTTCTGCCTTTGCAACTTCAAGTGTCAATTACTGACACAGTAGTAGTGATACTGCAAATATATCGATGATGCAATGCTTTGTTCAGGGCGCCATGGCTCAATCACCTCCTTCAGAGGTTTCAAAAGACGTTTTTTGTTTGCCACTTTATTAAAGGACACAAGGCAACGAAAAACAAGGATGCTTTTGATCAACCGGAAGGCGGCAGGATGTGGTTGGTTGAGGAAGCACGTTAGTCAAAGAGGCACGTGTTTACCGCAGACCCACTGTGGAAATGTTTCGGGACGAAGAGCAGCCGGGAAGCCAAATTTGAGACAATTTTGAGAGTTTTTGTGCAGACCAAGCGTCGTTGTCCAAGTTCCAAAGACGCCACGGACTCGAAGCACAGAATCCTGACACTTTCCCTTTTTTTTACATTACATTACATTACATTACATTTCGGTCATTTATCAGACGCTTTTATCCAAAGCGACGTACAATTCAGTATCTATCTGCACACCGTAGACGCAGCTACGGGAGACATTTTGGGGTTAAGTATCTTTGCTCAAGGACACATTGACACGAGACTAGCGGAGCCGGGGATCGAACCGCCGACCCTCTGATTGAAAGGGTTTTCAATCAGGGAACATTTTCTGGGCTCGGTTCAAATTCTCACTACTTTGTACGTGGCGTGAGCTTTATTCTGGACGAAGAAATACGGCACGTCTTTCCCAAATCAAGAAGACGTCGCGCCGCGCTAAAAGCTGCTAGCCTGACAGTTGTGAGCGCTGACGGTAGCCGTGTTTGACGAATACGTTCATTATAATCATTTTTGGGGGAGTGGCTGTAGAAGGGACACTTTTTTTTTTTTTGGAGCTAAAGCGTAGCGTCCTCCTGCTAGTTTCTCATTTTGAAACTTCCACTTTTCTTGTGGACACAACCTTCAGGTAGGAAACACTTTGCCTCATTGCCAGTATGTTTTGGGTTTTTTTTTTTGTCTTGGTGTCTCTCCCAGTCTGGCGCATCACTGTGCCGTCTCGCTGCCAGACACATTCCCCGTTTAAGGCCAAAGTTAGTGGAACATGAAGGATAATTGAACCGCGGCCGTAAAAAAAAAAAAAAGTCTGCTTCAAAAAAAAAAAAAAAAAAAAACGGCTTCTCCGTCTTCCCGGCTCTCTCCTCGTCTCCTGCGGTCCCTCGTCGGTCCTCTCTCTCTCTCTCTCTCTCCCAACTAGGTAACATGAATATTTCATCCTCTGTCGGGGGCGGAGGCCTTCCGGAATAATTCATCCGCACACACGGAGATATCGACGCAGACGCAGCCGGCGTATCTCTGCATGCAGATTAAAGCGCCTTTACACACCCGCACGCATTCTATTTACATGCATAGATTCACAGAGACTTGTTACCAAGAAACAGGAAAGCACACACACACACACACACATACACACACACTCACACACACACTCGGAGGACACTCGTGGCAACGGCGTCCCTGTGTTGTTGATGGATGGCTGAGCTGCAGCGAAAAACAAATTGCCGCACCGTGATGTCGCCTGGGAGAGCAGAAAAAAAAAAGGATGGTTTGCAAGGCAGAGGAATGAACAAGCAGCACCTATAGATCGCTGCTCTGTCTAATGCTTTACCGTCCTCTCATCTCACCTCACTCACGTCTCTGTCAGTGTTTGTACATGACAACATGTCCAGTGCGTGGTGCAGAGTCAGCAGGAGGTCTGTGTTTGTGTATTCAGCTCCGTGGATTTATTTATCAGGAGCAGTCAAGGCTGCAAAGTGTCTTAAGCTGCATTCTCTCTAGTGTCCACCAGGGGGCGACTCCTCTGGTCGTATAGAAGTCTAGTCTAAAATGACTCTACTTCTCTCTTGATTTATTCCCTCAGTAAACATTGTAAACATGAGTTTATGGTCTCAATCTCTAGTTTCAGGTCTTCTTAAACACGGCATGATGTATATAAAACATTTTTTAGATTAGAAAATAACTTAAAATGTAGTTTCTTAACGCCTTCATTGCTTAAAATATAGTTTTCTCGAGTCTGACTCCTCCCCCTCCTCCCCCTCCTCCTCCTCCAGGTACTACCTGAAGAACAACATGGAGACGGAGACGTTGTGCTCGGACGAGGACGCTCAAGACCTCCTCAGAGAGAGCCAGATCTCTCTGCTGCAGCTCAGCACCATGGAGGTCGCTGCCCAGCTCTCCATGAGAGACTTCGAGCTCTTCAGGAACATCGAGTCCACAGAGTACGTTTGACCTTTTTAACCGGCCGACGACCCGCAATAACTCTCATGAGATATATATATATATATATATATATACAGTATATATATATATATATATATATATATTCTAACTTCCTTGTCGTGGTTCACCAGGTACGTGGACGACTTGTTCAAACTGGACTCGTCGGTGGGAAGTGGAAACCTGAAGCAGTTCGAGGAGGTGATAAACCAGGAGACCTTCTGGGTCGCCACCGAGATCCTGAAGGAGCCCAACGCCCTGAAGAGGATGAAGACCATCAAGCACTTCATCAAGATCGCCCTGCACTGCAGAGAGTGCAAGAACTTCAACTCCATGTTCGCCATCATCAGGTGGGCTCAATACTGTTTCATCGATTTCCTCGGTTTAGTTCTTCTTGTTCAAGTGGTGACAGCGAGCATCTACTCCCCCCCCCCCCCCCCCCCCCCCCTTCTCCCACCAGCTGACTGAACCAGCCCTGATTATTCCCCCCAAAACCACACAGACTCTAGCAACACTGTGGGGTTAGAAATAAGCGTCCCACAGCAACGGTTACACTTATCATTTGTAGCTGTTTGCTAATCCCCTCTGGCTTCAGATGGCTGTTAGACTGAGCTATTTATATATATATATATTTATATATTTATATATATATATATATATATATTTATATATATATATATATATATATATATATATATATATATATATATATATATATATATATATATATATATATATATATATATATATATATATATAAAAGAGAGAGAGACCAAAACCACCCGGTTACTCGGCTCGCTGCCGTAGAAGTCGCTTCAGAACAGAAGTGTCCGACCCGTGACCCTCAACACTCCTCCTCGCGGCGGGACGTCTTCTGCACATATGGCTCTCTGATGCATAACCTGCCCGCTGATGGGGGGGGGGGGGGCACGGCTGCTGCACTGTGTGTGTGTGTGTGTGTGTGTGTGTGTGTGTGTGTGTGTGTGTGTGTGTGTGTGTGAGAGACACACACACACACACACACACCCTGCTGAAATACAGAGCACCTAATAAAGAGAGAATCAAGGACAGGAGTTCGGGAAATAACACAAATAATATTCACAGAAAGGTTGTTATTATCATATTATCTGTCAAACCACATCATGCACACTAAAACCAACCTCCTTCTCCTCCCTCTACCCCCCCCCCCCCCCTCCCTCGTCTCGTAGCGGCCTGAACTTGGCGCCGGTGGCTCGGCTGCGCAGCTCGTGGGAGAAGCTGCCCAGCAAGTACGAGAAGCTGTTCGGGGACCTGCAGGACGTGTTCGACCCGTCCAGGAACATGGCCAAGTACCGCAACGTCCTGAGCAGCCAGAGCATGCAGCCGCCCATCATCCCGCTGTTCCCCGTGGTCAAGAAGGACCTCACCTTCCTACACGAAGGTAGACGGGGGGAACCCAGAGGCTACGTCTACTTACATTCAACGCCATTGAGGCCCTTGTTTCTGGACATGTCATTCTGCTCGGTCTAAGGTCTCCTACTTCCTCTGTGCTGCGTCTAAAGGTTCAATTTCAGTCTCACTCAGGAGGTTTACTTCTGCTAAAGGCTTCCCCATCTTGACTTAGGGTGTCTGTGTGGCGGGTTAGGGTTAGGGCACGGCCACACAGAGAAAGTTTTCCCTAATTGTGCAAGTTGCCCCAAAAAAAAAAAAAAAAAAAGTCTCAGCATGACTGAATATGAAAGACCACTTTGATCTTCCAGACAAGAAGAAGGAGACCAGAACAAAGAGGTTTTTTTTACTTTGAGGATTCGACACAGAAATATCTCCGCAAATGTCCCCAAAAAACACCCACCTCCACCTCCTCCTCCTCCACGCGTGACTCCTCCTCTCTCTCTCTCTCTTTAGGCAACGACTCCAGCGTCGACGGCCTCGTGAACTTTGAGAAGCTGCGGATGATCGCCAAGGAGATCAGACACGTGGTGCGTCTGACCTCGGCCAACATGGACCCGGCCCTGATGTTCAGACAGAGGTCGGTTGTTGTTCCTTCTCAGCGTCTCTCTTCATGCGGAGGCTTTAAAGGGACAGTTCACCCCACAATCGACTTCTCTCTGTAGTGCTTTGATCAGATCTAGAGTGTTCCGGTGTGAGTTGCAGATGTCTGCCTCCTCTTCAATATATAACGGGACTATTTGGGAACTCGGTTCGCGGTGCGTAAATCACCAGCCAGTGTCCAGAAATGGTGAACTGGTTACTGAAGATGAGCAGCATGACTTTTGTTGTGAGCAGTTTCATGGAGGAACTGGTTTTTAAACCATAGTTCAATTTATCACAGTAAGGCTTGTGGCTTGTTTTGAGTAACCATGTCATGACTTCTGGAAAGAGACGCTGATGTCGAATGTGTCATCTGTACGGCTGGGATCTTCAAAACTCACACCAAAACAATCTAGATTGATTTAAGTAAAGCGGTACAGGTGAGAGGAGCAGATCTTTGTTTTTGGGTGAACTGTTCCTTTAATTAACGATATCACACAAGTGTCTCATCCAAATATGTTAATTTAGCCAAGAAGACGGAGATCTTTAGAGGCTAATGTCATGGAAATGTCAATTTTTTTAGGTTTTTTTTAAAAAGAAAATGTATCAAGGTGTATCTTTGAAACTGACGGGGGGGGGGGGGGGGCACTACACCACCACGTACCTCCACCAGCCCACCTGGATCCTTCACCCACAGGATCACAGACCCACACCCACTTCCTGGGGTCGTTGGCACGGGGGCCAGGTGGAGGTGGAGGTGTTGGTCCGCCCCCCTGCAGACACTCCCCTCGTGCTCCAGGCTCAGGATGCTCTCATGGGGCTCTATGTGATGGGGGGGGGGGGGGGTTCTTTTTCACGATGGGTTTTCTTTCACGACACACACACACACACACACACACACACACACACGCTCTCTCTTCAGGTTGATATGGGGAGATGTCATACGTCTGGTGTCCTCCCATCTCCGATCATTTCCTGTTTGTCTGTGGTGGCATGACCTCGACATAGTCTTGTCCCCACCCCCACCCCCCCTCAAACCCCGCCCCCCTGAACTTGTCTTTAAGTCACGCTTCAATCTTCACACCTCTTGCTTGCAGGAAGAAGAGGTGGAAGAGTTTAGGGTAAGTTTGTCCTGGAACTCCTTTCATCCTGTTTCGGCCTGGACCAGCAGAGATCTCAGTCCTAACCCTGCATCCCCCCAAACCCCCCCCCCCCCCCCACCCCCCACCCCACCCACCAACACTATAAACTCCGCATGCCCCCCCCCTCCTTCATTTTTATACTTTGTGTCCGCCTGTGCTTGTGTGTGATTAACCCTTCCATTTGCAGCGCCCATTCACCTGAACCCAAACTGAAGTCCACCATTGAACCCCCCCCCCCCCCCCCCCCCCCCCTCCTCATCGTTTGCCCTGTTCATCCCGGTGTGTTTGAGTCATACGGTAGCTTGAAATAATACCCAGGTTCTAGACACGCCCACTTCCTGTTGATGTGAGTAGGAAGTAAAGAAGATTATTTCAAATTTTACGATTTCTCACGGTTTCGTTCAATTAAAGTACATTTGAAGGTCTTCTAGTCCCAGAAGAGCCTTTTACGCTACGCTACAAAGCGCTAGCAGCTAGCAGCTCTAAGCACTAGCGGCTCTCCGAGGCGCTGGCCTCGTCACTCGGAGGAGAGGCGAGAGACATTTTTGCGGTCTCATTGTTACCTCATGTCCGGAGCACCGGACTCATAAAGTTGATCTGAAAAGCGACGGGACTCTCCGAGATGTTTCCCTAGAAACTAGCCCCTCCAGCGAACCTGGAGAACTATTTTCAGACGCTGTTTGACTCTCTTCATGTTTCTGCATCCCGGCATACTATTCCCCATATCCAATCTTGTGCATCTTTTTTT
>NW_027176915.1:0-18215 GCF_023349555.1 Cebidichthys violaceus | reverse complement strand
GCAGACGCTGACGTGGACTGCACCAAGACAACAGGCGTTCACCACCAAACTTAGATGGGATGCTGACAAAGACACATCAGAATACAGTGAATATTACTACCTCCATGAATGTCCTGACTGGCTGAAGAAGTATCTGCACTATGGGAGGAGCTTTCTGCAGAGAACAGGTAGATTCACGTGACCTGATGCTTTTTATTCCACTTTTAATTAATTACTTTATTCACTTAAAGCTCATTAAAGTTCCTCACAGTGACTTTAAGTGAGATCATTCACATCTGCATCTGCTACATGAACACATTTAACTCCCAGGACTTCATGTTGGAATGTTAATATTAAGATAAATAATAATCAGGGCTGGGACCAATATTTATTGATGATTACTGATACTCAGGAATATCAATGAATTGATTCTTGATTTAATGATGAATGATCCTTCAATTAAAATTTTGTCCATAAAAAACATGGTTTTTAAACAGTAACATTTTCACTAATTTAGATTGTCATGGAAAGTTTCTCTGTAAATCGGGAGAAGAGTAGCCTTTTTCTTTAATAGCTGATACGTAAGTTTCGGGTTCACAGCAAGGACACACAGTTATTAATGCATATTTTACCATTACAAGATATCTTTACATTTAATAAAAAACATATGTTAAGCGTATAAAATACAATGCATTGTAACGATTAATGGCTTTGGTTTAGATTCATCACAAACAGTTCTGTCTCGGTGAGAGAGACAAAGACAAAGAGACATGTCCTGTCTAAACCTCTCAAATAATTTAATTTAAATATAAACCCTTAAAATACAACAAATTAAAATGAAATGCTTTTGGACTTCAAACTATTATACATTATTTCACAAATAAGCACAGATTACCAAAACATTCTCAATAATTAATAGAGATTTGTGTAGCAGAACTTTATTTTTATTTAACATTTACAACTCACAACCCCAAGACAATATGTTGTTGTTTTACATTTGTTGCCGTTGTTTAATATTAAATATACAGATAATGTAGTGCAGTGCCTCACTAGTACTAATTCGGTAAGTGTAATATTATCATGAATAAGACTCCCCCTGGTGGTGCAAGACTGCATGATATGCTGTTTAATAAATCACATGATATGTGTACTAACCAGAGTAAGAAAGTAACGTGCATCAATATTTACTGATGGTATTAAAGAGATTTTGAATTTTCTTGTCTGTTTGTTTTTAAATCCCTAGAACTTCCCTCAGTGTCTCTCCTCCAGAAGACTCCCTCCTCCCCAGTCAGCTGCCACGCTACAGGTTTCTACCCTGACAGAGCCATGATGTACTGGAGGAAAGATGGAGAGGAGCATCATGAGGACGTGGACCACGGAGAGATCCTCCCCAACCACGATGGATCCTTCCAGATCAGTGTCGACCTGAACCTTTCATCAGTCGCACCTGAAGACTGGAGGAGGTACGACTGTGTGTTTCATCTCTCTGGTGTGGAGGACCACATCGTCACCAAACTGGATAAAGCACAGATCAGGACCAACTGGGGTAAGACTGAGATCAGATGTGATGGAAATTATTTCTATGATTACAGTGTACTCATCACAGTCATCATAAACTAGACATATTCCATACTGTGGTAGAGACAACATGTAAATGTTTTGTGTTTCAGTTTCTCAGTCAGAGTTTCCTGCTGGTGGTGTTACTGGAGTTGTTGTAGCACTGCTGCTGCTTCTGGTACTCTGCATCACTGGACTCTTCATCTGGAGGAGGAACAATAATGGTGAGTGAAGTCATTTTTACTCCACTGTTGGATTCAACACAGTAGAAGACGTACTGGGTATACTGTATAAGAGCTGCTCTCCCACATTTACAGTCAAAGCAGAAATCAGTGAAATTAATACAAAACATGCAAAAGTGTTTTGTTGCTTTCTTAACATTCTGTATTTTCTTTAACATTTGATATTGTAATGTCTCTTTATTTCAGGATTCAGACCTGCAAACACAGAGTGAAATGTCCATAGTTGTCGTGGCAAATTCTGCAGCATCAAACAGGTCTTCAATCAGACTGATGAACCAATAGTTGGCTCACCTTTCTTCCGTTCTGACCTGTGACAGACCGGATGATGGATGGTTCCTCTTCTATCGATGGTCCTTGAGGTCGCCAAGCAGACAATATTTTGGAGGGTTTGGGGATATTTGAATATTTGAAGACCACCCTTACTTTTGCAAGGCATAGTTAATTTTTTCCTGTCAGCTGCCTTTTCCAACATGAGAGAGGATATAATGGCGGGCGTCTTTGGTGCTTGGTGGAGCGCCCTTTTGCTGTTGTGGTCTGGTGCGGGTGTGGCCGGGCGCCGGGTTTTGACGGCATTCCTGGGGGTCTTAGCCCATTAGCCCCGAGGTGGGCAGAGATTCCTCGGGGGCGCTGTCGGGGCCTGGTGTCTGGCTGCGCGTCGCATTTGCATCGGGTTGTGGCAGTGGAGGGCTGCTCTGCCTGGTATTGGAGGTGCTTGTCATTGGGTGGGTTGAGTGGTTTTTGGACTGTGGTGTTCATTGGTGGTGGCATTTTGTGTTGGATTTGGGGAGACCACTTGTGGCATTGGTTGTGTTGAGCTATTTGGGTTGTCCTTGTTTGGGTTGTTTATTGCGGCTGGACCTGGGGATGAACCTGATTTGCCGTGGTGGTTGAAGTATTTTGAGTGCAAAGTATGTATGTGTACATATGTAGGTATGTGTGTGTGTGTGTGTGTGTGTATATATATATATATATATATATATATATATTTATATATATATATATATATTTTATATATATATATATATATATATATATATATATATATTTATTTTTCTTCTATTTTTTATTATTTGTATCTGTTATTATTTTATTTTATTTATTTCGTAGTTTATTTTCAACATATCCAACTGTCTCACTGAGCTTTTGATTATTGCCTTGTTTTTGCTGCTTTGTCTGTCAAAGCACTTTGAGAACTCTGTTTTTAAAGGTGCTATATAAATTAAGTAAAAAAAAAACATAAAAGCAGTTTTTTACCGTTGATGCCAGCAAATCACCCCAACAAACGGCGGAGGGAGGCTTCGGCAGACTACGTTGGATGCAGCATGTGGGAGAAGTATAGATGAACAAAAGCAAGACAAGCTAACAAATGCTACAGCGAAGTGGATAGCTACAAACTGCAGGCCGACTAGTGTTGTGGAAGATGTCGGTCTGAGGAACGTTCTTAGGATCAATGAATGACGGCACGTATGAGCCTCCCTCAAGACGCACCATCACAAGAAGAATACACGAGTTGTATGAAAAGGAGAGGACTACAAAAGAGACGGCGTTACAATGTGCACCAGCTGTTGCTCTCACTGGAGACTACTGGACATCGCTGGGTAACCATAATTACCTCGGAGTTACGGTGCATTATATTGATGAACAGTGGAAGCTGCATTCACATGCTCTGACTGTCATGAAAACAGAAGACAGACATTTTGATGAAAGTGAAAGGAACATTTTATTCATGTTGCACAGCAGTGGAACGTTTCAAATAAAGTCACACACTGAGCACAGATAGTGAAGAAATATAACTGCTACTGTGTAAAGGGAATACTACTGTTAAAAAGCACCGTATGTTTAAAGTCTTTGCAAACCAAATGTTATTGCACTTTTGTTCATATAGCAGTACTTTTAAAATAAAAGTGAGCAACACACTACTTTTGAATTCATTATCGAATTTTGCGCATAACAATGTGATTAATTGTGAATAAAAATTGTAATCGTTGCCCAGCACTAAAAAAAAGTTATTATTATTATCATCAATATGTTCCTTCATTGTCTGTCATCTTCCTGTGTTGGAGCACTCCTATGAAGTTAATGGGAACTCTTCTATGAAGTCCTCCAAGTGCTTTGAGGTTGGACGCTTTCCAGATGCCCTCTCCTTTTTCTGGTTCAGTTTTTTGACACTGTTTACATGAACGGTCGTCAGCTGTACGGGTTTGCCAGTGAGGTTTATTCTTCTCCCGAGAAAAGGTTTCCTTGGCTTGTTGCACTGATTAACTCTTGACAAAGTAACAGTCAAACCAGGTTTCTTGTTCATTTGTCAGTGTGAAGCTGTCCTGTATTTAACTTTGACTTTGTTGGATTGGAATTCCCCCCTTCCACTGATTTTCTCTCAATCCAATTAGGTAGGTGTAACAAGCTTCTGTTACCACCGTGGGTTTCCCTCAGCACAATGATGCCAGCACACTCAAAATAGAGTTTCTCAACGTTTTTATTTCACCCCTGTCCAAGCTGACCTCAGCGGTGAGCTCTCCTGCCGTGCCTCCGAGTGCATCCGCCGTCTATGCTTGTCCGCCTGGTTTCATCTTGGTCCTCCATCACTGCCGATGTTTGTATAGGAGAGAGACACAATCAAAGATTGATTTCAGCAGAGGCTAATTAAGCCTCTTCCCGGCACCATTTCCTGAACCACTCCTCCACTCTGTCACCTCTGCAGCTGAGCCCGACCACACCCCGCCACCACATACCCCCACCGCCCGACTTAGGCCAGGGAGCCATCTGGCCTAACCTACTCCCCCACCCCCCTGAGAGCGGGAGAGGAAGTTGGCCATGGTCATCTGCGCCCCCAGCCTGAGGACCACTTTGAAATTAAAAAGCTGTAACGCCACCGAGTGATCCGTTGGTATCTTTCATGCGATGGAGCCACTGGAGCAAGGCATGGTCCAAACAGAGGGTGAATGAGCGTCACAGTAGGTAGTAGCGCAAGGAGTCGACCGCCCACCGGATGGCCAGGATCTCCTTCTTTACCGTGCTGTACCTGGCCTCCCTCTCAAACAGCTTCCGGCTGATATACAGAACAGGGCGTTCAACCTCCTGTATCTGCTTGGACAAAATGGCCCCCAGCCCTCTGTTCGATGCTTTTTTAGTCTTGGGCCGCGGGCAGGCTGCGATAGCAGCAGTCTTGTCCACCTGCGGGCGCACCTGCCCGCCGCCCAAGTGGTACCCCAGATACCGTACCTCCCTCCATCCAACTGCACACTTCCCTGGGTTGGCGGTGAGCCTAGCCTGCCTCAGGGACTCCAGCACCGTCCCCACCCGCTGCACATGCTCCGCCCAGGTGGTGCTGTGGATGATCACATCATCCAAGTAGGCAGCAACATATGCAGGATGTGGACGCAGCACCCGGTCCATGAGGTGTTGGAAAGTGGCTGGGGTACCTAACAACCCAAAGGGAAGTGTGGTGAATTGGTACAAACCAAACAGAGTGGAGAAGGCCGTTTTTTCCCTGGACTCTAGAGACAGAGGAATCTGCCAATAGCCCTTGGTTAAATCCAGTGTCGTAAAGAAACGTGCAGTGCCCTGTCGGTCCAGGAGTTTGTCGACCCGGGACATTGGGTATGCATCAAATCGTGACACATCATTCACCCTGCGATAGTCCACACAGAACCGAATAGATCCATCCTTCTTGACAACAAGAACAATGGGGCTACACCAGGCATTGTTGGACTCTTCTATTACCCCCATCTCCAGCATAGCAGCCAATTCCCTCTGAACCACTTTTATTTTGTGTTCAGGTAACCTGTACGGTCTCAATTTGGTGCACTATGAGGTTTATGCATCCTGGCAGGAGGGAGAACACGTCAGCAAACTGCTCTTGCAACTGGGCAACGTCTGTTCTCTGGGTCCCGGAGAGATGGGCTTCACAAAGGAGTGAGGTTGGATTGGTGGATTTTGGAACCTCAGGCCCCAACTCCTCTCTCTCAGATATTGTGGACACCAGAGAAACTGACTCAGCCTCTCTCCATGCTTTTAGGAGGTTGAGGTGGTAGATCTGTGTAGCTCCGCCCCTGTCAGAATTCACAACCTCGTAGTCGACATCCCCCACTCCCCGTGTGACCACAAAGGGCCCTTGCCACTTGGCGAGGAGTTTAGAGCTGGAAGAAGGAAGCAATACAAGCACTTTTTCACCTGGTGTATATTGTCTCAGCTTGGCCCCTCTGTTGTACAGCTGTTGTTGACGTTCCTGGGCCTGGAGCAGATTCTCACATGACATCCGACCCAGTGTGTGGAGTTTTGCTCGCAGGTCCAGGACATATTGAATTTCACTTTTACTGGTGCTCGAACCTTCCTCCCAGTTTTCTTGAATCAGGTTGAGCACCCCCCGTGGTTTCCTGCCAAACAGCAGTTCAAAGGGAGAAAATCCTGTGGAGGCCTGGGGGACCTCCCGCACCGCAAACAACAGAGAATCAAGCCATTTATCCCAATTGCATTCATCTTTGTGAATACATTTACGGATCATGGACTTCAAAGTCTTATTCAGACGCTCTACCAGCCCGTCGGTCTGTGGGTGGTACACACTGGGCTGAATAGATTTAATGCCCAGTAATCCGTAAATTTCCTTCAGTGTTCATGACATGAACGAGGTGCCCTGGTCAGTCAGAATCTCTTTCGGGATTCCGACTCGGGAGATGAGCTGAAACAGAGCTTGCACAACAGTCTCTGCAGAAATGTTGCGCAATGGCACTGCCTCGGGATATTGTGTTGCGTAATCTACAATCGCAACTGCAACACTATGTTTTTTCCACATCTATCTAATTTCTACTGACACTATGGGATAATCGTGAACACACCTAATTTTCACCCACAATGCCTCCATCAATGCCCCGGGCCGAAACAGGCTCTGGTGAATCATAGACTGTGTACAGCCAGTATCCAGACCACTGTCCCCCTGACCGCTGGGATGAACGGCCAGGTGGTCCTCTGCTAGGGTGATTGCGGTCTCCAGCGCCATAGGGCGGTGGTAGCGGACCCATGCTGATGTTCGGGCTGGCAGCCCCCCCACAAATTGCTCCAGGACCACCTTCTCTATCACTTCCTGCACCCCTCCTGGGCTCCCTGGTTGCAGACACCTGGTTGCGGCGTCGTTCAGCCGCTATGCATGAGCGAAGGGCCGGTCCTCGGGCCCCAGTCTGGCCTTGTGGAACCTCCGCCGGTGGTCCTCCGGAGTCAGGCCAAGTCGATCCACGATGGCTTTACGCACGTCCACCTAACTATGCCTGGCTGTCGGGGGCAGTCCCTGGGCCGCTATCTGTGCCTCCCCGGCTAGAAGAGGCAAAAGCCGGACCGCCCACTCCGCCGTAGGCCAGGCCTCTGCCATTGCCTCGAACGTGTCCAAAAACGACTGCACGTCGTCTGCTGCAGTCATGTTGTGCAAGACCACCCCTGCCAACATACAGGGGCCCGGCACCGGCGGAGCTGCAGCTGTCCGTGCTGCGAGCTGTTCGATGGCGTGGGCCTGCCTCTCTGCCTGGGCCTGGAGCGCCCCCAGGAACTGCCTGTTCGTCTCCGCCTGGCCCCTCTGCATGGCCGCGATCCCACTCAGCATCTGCACCAGCACAATGGTCGGCTGTGTCGGCATGTTGCCCGCCATTCTCCATGTGCTGGCCCCATGTTGGGCGCAGTGTAACAAGCTTCTGTTACCACGCCTGCCTTGGGCGTATTTGTGATACTCCAACATCATCACAGCAACTCATTAATTCAGGAAATCTGTCAATGTCCTCGTCTGAGAGTCTCATCCTGCTGTAACCTGGCATATGTCTCTTCAATTGTTGTTTTGAAGAGCACACAGAGCTTTGTGGTGGTGTGCTCACCCCTGATGGTCCAGCAATCTATTAATGCATAAGTTAGCTTTTTGATATCTTTAACAGTTTACATTTCGTGCTGTTTTCAGAACTTTTTCTACATTTTTAATGGGTGTGTAATGCAAACTGCATTATACTTTGGATGGCCAGTTATGGCTGCATGTTCAAGGGGAATTTGCAAATTGTGGGTTATATTAATTCAATCACCGAGTGCACCTTTCTAGTTGTATCAACAACAACAAAAGGTTTACTTTAGTTAACATATTTATTTATCTATTAATACCATTTAGTTAAATTGTAAATACCTTCGTCCACTTTTTTCTCCCTGTTTGTGCAATAAATGTAATTTTTTATTTAGTTTGTCACTCACATGCTTTCACTACACTCCCTGTTTAATTTCAATGTGTAAACTATGCCGTATGAATTAAGTTTGATTAATTAAATAAAGATACATCTCTGACATGGTACAACTGTTATGTTGGTGTCTTTTCTATTGACTGCATCCAAAAGGTGTGCTTTAGATCAGTGCTACATTTAAAACAGCATCACCAGGTTATCCATTAATCTTAGTCTTTGCACGCTAACATTATCAACAAACTTGGCAAGTTTAATCATTAAATCATCATGCCCCATGCATTTTCTTCATTATTTAACGAGCTGAAAACGTCTTTGTGGTATTGGAAATGTTGTTTATCATATATTTCCTTTGTGTAGGAATTGCCTCCATGTTTGTGTTGTTACTGGTGTGCATGTTCTACAATACTCTTCTTGCCTGGGTGTAAAATGGCAAAAGAGGTCTCACTGGAAATATCGTGGGATTTAACTCAACACAATCACTTCAGGCTGCTGGAGGCAGCAGCAGTGGCATCCTGGAGGAGAACAGGATGTAGGTCCGTTTGTCTGAGACGTTAACAACAGCATTACAATATATTATATTTTGTACTCAGTAGTCGTAGTAGTTACATATACTCAAGAACTGTAGGTCCTACTTAAGTAGTATTTGATGTTGCCTACTTGAGTATTTCCATGTTATGCTACTTTACTCTTCTACTCCACTAGATTTCAGTGGTAAATACTGAACTACTGTTTACTTCACTATGTGTTTGATAGTTGTAGTTACTTTGCAAATTACGGTTATTACAAAATATAAATCAACTTATTTTGATGTGTTATTGCAGGATAAGCTTCCCAGCAGTATAAAGTAGTTGAACTCCATCTTTACCAGCTGCAACATTAAAGTGATTAATAAATGCATCAATAATTATAATCCAGTAATATAATATATGATTCTAAAATAGACCATTTTGCAGAGTGTACCTTTACTTTCGGTACTTAATACTACATATTGTGATGCTAATACTTTTGCACTTTGACTAAAGAATTATTTTAATTGCAGAACTTTTTACTTGTAACAGTATTTACACACTGTGGTGTCGCTACATTCACTAAAGTACAATATATGTACTTCTTCCATTTCTGTATATTTGTAGAAATATGTAGAAACTTCAAAATACAAGTATTATTAAAATATGTTTTAGTCAATAGCTGCATCATGAATGGAAAGTTATTTTTGTTGTACTTGTGTACCTGTCTATACAGTGGAGGACTGTACTAACTATGCAATTGTATTCAAACACATACATTCATACAAAGTTGAGGTACTTGTACTACTTGAGTATTACCATTTAGAAGTATAAAGTTGCATATACTTCAACTCCACTATATTTAAGAGGGAATTATCATACTTATTATTTGTCTGACAGCTATTACTTTTCAGATTACAATTGTTCATAACTTTCCTGTTCATTGTTTATTCAAATGTGGTGATTTTGATTTTTACTATTTTTATGTTATGACTAATGGTCACGCTACGCCCTACACTGCGCATGCCCGGTATCAAAAGCGAACGTTCAATCAGCTGACTCTCCCTTAAGCTTGAGGTTTACTTTTCAAAACAATATGAAAACGTTATTTATGTTGCTCCTCTTCTGTCATGTTTCATCTACAGGTAAGATCACACTGTGACTCTCACCGTTACGCTGTTTCCTGTTATTATTGTCGCTGTAAAACTCGTTGAGGTCACTTTTTATAGTGCGACATTAGGAGCGCTAGTTTCACTTTCACTCCGTCACACTGTGTTTACAATAATTCCGTTATTCAAACGTGTCCATTTGACACTGATTTAACATGATCAGCCTATGTATTGTTCTCATGTAGGGTTACTCGTCAGTGCGTTACAGAACGACGCATATACTTCATTCATGCTTTACTGTAGGAAAGTAAAAGTTGGTCATAACCTCTGTGTGAAGTAATGTCTGTATCTTTAGGGAGGATAGAGGCTATCCCCTTATATTATTGTTTGTAAGTCAAATTATTTATGACAACTATTGCAACACATTGACGAGCTAATAATAATAATTCCCTAAATTACACAACTGCAAATGAAAAAATATCTGCTGTAAGAAGGCCAAAGTTACATGAATACAATAAAAATATATATTATTATTGTACACTGGCCATCTACATGACTCGTTGCTCAATGTTCAAAGTTACAACATAACATTAGTAACAGGAGTGGGTCTATAACATATTCTTTCGGTAGCTCATTGTGATTTAACATTTTTTTAAATTCTCCTATTATTTTATTTTAATTGACTACCATTAATATCCATAATTTCTATAAAAATTAAGTTCCAATAAACCTTATTTGTCCTGCAGTGAAACATTCCCTGAAATATTTCCTGACTGCAACTTCTGGAGTCTCAAACCTTCCAGAGTTTGTGGGTCTGGCGATGGTCAATGAAGTCCAGATGGGTTACTGTGACAGCAACATCAAGACCGTAGAGCCCAAACAGGACTGGGTGAGAGATTTTATGAACGATAACCCACAACACAGGGAGTGGCATGTTCAGATGTGTTTTAACAGCCAGCAGGTCTTCAGGGCCAACATTGTTGACTTGAAGCAGCGCTTAAACCAAACTGAAGGTAGGCCTGTTTAAGTTCATGTTTAACTTTTGGCTGGTTAGATGTAGCTTCCTGTATGAACACATGACAGTGCTTTTTGATGAAGAGAATATGGACTTTCACTCTGTTTTCCAGCAGATGTTGAGTGGCTTCCACAGAGCCAATAATTGGTGGATCAGCGTGTCTCTGTGGTGAAGATGTGATATTATGTGTTAATAATCATCTGTGCTGTGATGTCACTTTCTCCCTCTCTACCTCTCTCAGGTGCCCACATTTTACAGAGGATGAGCGGCTGTGAGTGGGATGATGAGACTGGAGAGGTTATTGGTTTTCATCAGTATGGTTATGATGGAGAAGACTTCATTGCGTTGGACCTGCAGACGCTGACGTGGACTACACCAAGACAACAGGCGTTCACCACCAAACTTAGATGGGATGCTGACAAAGACAGATTAGAATACAGTAAATATTACTACATCCATGAATGTCCTGACTGGCTGAAGAAGTATCTGCACTATGGGAGGAGCTTTCTGCAGAGAACAGGTAGATTCACGTGACCTGATGCTTTTTATTCCACTTTTATTTCATAACTTTATTCACTTAAAGCTCATTAAAGTTCCTCACAGTGACTTTAAGTGAGATCATTCACATCTGCATCTGCTACATGAACACATTTAACTCCCAGAACTTCATATTGGAATGCTAATATTAAGATAAATAATAATCAGGGCTGGGACCAATATTTATTGATGATTACTGATACTCAGGAATATCACTGAATAGATTCTTGAATTAATGATGAATGGTCCTTAAGATAAAATTCAGTACATGAAAAACATGGTTATTAAACAGAAGCATTTTCACTGATTTAGATATCTTTACATTTAATAAAAAACACATCTTCAGCGTATAAAATACAATGCATTGTAACGATTAAAGGCTTTGGTTTAGATTCATTACAAACAGTTCTGTCTCGGTGAGAGAGACAAAGAGACATTTCCTGTCTAAACCTCTCAAATAATTTAATTTAAATATAAACCTTCAAAAAAAAACAAATTAAAATGAAATGTTCAAGGCTTTTGGACTTCAAACTATTATACGTTATTTCACAAATAAGTACAGATTACAAAAACATTCTCAATAATTAATAAAGATTTGTGGAGCAGAACTTTATTTTTATTCTTCATTTACACATTTATGTCAATGTTGTCATTGCTTAATATTAAATATACAGATAATGTAGTGCAGTGCCTCACTAGTACTAATTATTTAAGTGCTGTAATATTATCATGAATAAGACTCCCCCTGGTGGTGCAAGACTGCATGATATGCTTTTTTTTCCAGAGTAAGAAAGTAACGTGCATCAATATTTACAGATGGTTTTAAACTGATTTTGAATTTTCTTGTCTGTTTGTTTTTAAATGCCTAGAACTTCCCTCAGTGTCTCTCCTCCAGAAGACTCCCTCCTCCCCAGTCAGCTGCCACGCTACAGGTTTCTACCCTGACAGAGCCATGATGTACTGGAGGAAAGATGGAGAGGAGCATCATGAGGACGTGGACCACGGAGAGATCCTCCCCAACCACGATGGATCCTTCCAGATCAGTGTCGACCTGAACCTTTCATCAGTCGCACCTGAAGACTGGAGGAGGTACGACTGTGTGTTTCATCTCTCTGGTGTGGAGGACCACATCGTCACCAAACTGGACAAAGCACAGATCAGGACCAACTGGGGTAAGACTGAGATCAGATGTGATGGAAATTATTTCTATGATTACAGTGTACTCATCACAGTCATCATAAACTAAACATATTCCATACTGTGGTAGAGACAACATGTGAATGTTTTGTGTTTCAGTTTCTCCGTCAGAGTTTCCTGCTGGTGTTGTTACTGGAGTTGTTGTAGCACTGCTGCTGCTTCTGGTACTCTGCATCACTGGACTCTTCATCTGGAGGAGGAACAATAATGGTGAGTGAAGTAATTTTTACTCCACTGTTGGCTTCAACACAGTAGAAGACGTACTGGGTATACTGTATAAGAGCTGCTCTCCCACATTTACAGTCAAAGCAGAAATCAGTGAAATTAATACAAAACATTCAAAAAGTGTTTTGTTGGTTTCTTTTCATAAACTCTGGATTTTCTTCAACATTTAATATTGTAATGTCTCTTTATTTCAGGATTCAGACCTGCAAACACAGAGTGAAATGTCCGTAGTTGTCCTGGCAACGTCTGCAGCATCAAACAGGTCTTCAATTGTTTTAAACATATATTTCTTCTGTACGTTTTTTGACTACTTTTGCATACTTTCAGTGAAACCATTCATATATCTAAATATTCAGATCTTAAACTTTATATTTACTATTCAAGTACAAATTGTACGAACAAGAAAATATTCAGCAGGAATGTTTTTGGTTTCACTTTTTTTACAGTGCAAATGAATGTAGAGAATCTTCAAATCCTCTTAGACCTACTCCACTTTTGCTACTGCGTCCGCAGACTTTTAACTACAAACCTCATGTAAACTTTAAATGGGTTACAATAATTTCATCTATTAATTCATGAGTCAGCTTTTAAATATCTTTAACAGTTTTGCAACATCACAGATTACATTTCATGCTGTTTTCTGAACTTTTTCAACATTTTTAATGGGTGTGTACACTTAATTTAGCCTTACACAAACATGTCCCACTTAAGCACTTATAAGCCTCACACATTTCACATCTCATACAATTGCAAGAAAATGCGTATATTTTAGTCCTTGGAATGTTCAAAATGAAGATATTTAAGCAATGCAACTCATATTTTTTGACTGACAGTGACTTGTTCAGGTTGTGCCTTCTCTATGTTATCACTTGTTTTTGCCAACTGCGACTCGGCTTTCAGACACGGACAGATTAGACACTATCTAAGTAATAGTCGACATACTAAACTAAGACTTCTTTAGACATACTATACTATGATTTGTATGACTTTTGGTATGATCGATTAAGCAATGTTAACCATGTTAAGATTTGTGTGGCAGGTATAATGTCAAATATATACTCCATTTCATTTTGCTCAGCAGTAGTTAGTGGAACTTTGAATCTGTATTTTTCAACGAGAACAGAAACGAACTCTTCAGTATCTACAGTTTGTCTAGAGATTTCTGTAAATCTAGTTTTCTCTTGGTAAATTCTCGAACTGATGCGTGTTTCCACTGATAAAGATCTTGAATTATTTAAAGTAAACCTGCTACTTCTTGAAATCATTGTTGGCACAATACAACTTTTAATTGTTATTGTGATACTCTACACAAAGGAACTTCAAAGTCTTAAATATGGTAGGAAGTCCTGGTATCAATAAACAGATCAAATAAAACACAGGATAGTTATTGGTTCAATGGTGAACAAACTGAACTATGATTATTGTTGTTATCTGCCAGGAGGATCATGCAATCTGTCCTGTGTGTGTGTGTGTGTGTGTGTGTGTGTGTGTGTGTGCGTGCGTGTGTGTGTGTGTGTGTGTGTGTGTGTGTGTGTGTCAGTCTATGTGTCTGTCCACGACTGCTCTCGCATTCAGCTGCAGCAAACTGCATTATATTTTGGGCGGCCAGTCATTTTTTCTCACTGTTTGTGCAATAAATGTTTTATTTATTTTATTTATTTTCTCTTTAGTTTGTCACCTGCATGCTTTCACTCTGGTTAAACACTCCCTGTTTAATTTCAATGTGTAAACTTTGCCGTGTGAATGAGGTTTGATTTATTAAATAAAGATACATCTCTGTCATGGTAACAACTGTTATGTTGGTGTCTTTTCTATTGACTGCATCCAAAAGGTGCGCTTTAGATCAGTGCTACATTTAAACCAGCATCACCAGGTTATCCATTAATCTGAGTCTTTGCACGCTAACATTATCAACAAACTTGGCAAGTTTAACAATTAATTCATCATGTTTTGACAAGAAATCCTGGTGGCCTGATTTCCTCTTAAAAAACAATAAATTCTGTAACCCTGACTCAAAGCTGACACTGATTAACCAACAGTTCATGAATCATTCATGTCATATGCATTGAATGTGTTGTAACTCTATTATGATCCATTCATTCTGTCCACTTCCCTCCTCTGTTGCTCTCCCTAAGACGGAGGATGTCGTGTGAGTACAGATTGTAAAGCCCTCTGAGGTAAATTTGTGATTTCGGGCGATACAAAATAAATTGAATTGATCACTAAAGACGGCCCACTAAAGGGAGTAAGACAGAGACGAGCTGGGATTGTGCATTTTGCCGGTTCAGGATGGGCAAAGCAGAAGACTCTGGGGTGGAGGAGAGACCCAAATGGGACAACAAGACTCAGTACCTGCTGACATGTATTGGCTTTGCAGTGGGAATTGGAAACGTCTGGCGTTTTCCTTACCTGTGCCAAATCTATGGAGGAGGTGAGATGCTATAATTTGATGCACCAGATTAATTAAGTTTGCTGTTAAAGATTTATACGCTTTATCACCCGTGTTATTTTTAATTTATTACATTTTTCAGACTATTTTTGGGATTATGAGAAACTGAATTGAAATGCAAACGCTATGAATTCGTTCTGCGTCAGTGTAATTAGTCATTAACAAATGGACTAGGCCAGTCATTGTCACAATTAAGAACTGCATCTGTGTTTAATTGATCGCGGTGAACATTTGGGATTGTTTCTTGTATTTACTTCCTCATAGTTCCCAGTGAAATCTCTTCAGTTCCAGACAAAATCCTAAAGGACCTGAGTCAGGCTTAACTGATTAAAACAGACCAAAAAAAAAAAAAATGTATTTATATTTCTGGAGATCTTTTAGTATTGCAGTGCATAACATAACCTGAAATCTCCCTTATATGGCTTGATTAAGGTAATCATAATGCATTTGTTTTACTAACATGGTTCAAACAAGTGTTGTAGTCAAGACCACTGAAACCGAGACCAAATCATGAGCAAGACCAGAGTGTAGCGAGACAAGACCAAGACTTTGAGGGGATGACTAACTGTGAGGTCAACGTTTGCTTCATGTCTTCAGGTGCATTCCTCATCCCCTACCTGATAGCGCTGGTGTTTGAGGGCCTCCCTCTGCTCTACCTGGAGCTGGCTATAGGACAGAGGCTCCGCATGGGCAGCATCGGTGTCTGGAACTCCATCTCACCACTCCTGGGAGGAGTCGGTGGGTGGCCTAGAATCATTTGTGACATTTGGTATTTTTAATTTGTCATTTTCTTCATTATTTAACAAGCTGAAAACGTCTTTGTGGTATTGGAAATGTTGTTTATCATATATTTCCTATGCGTAGGAATTGCCTCCATGTTGGTGTCATTACTGGTGTGCATGTTCTACAATACTCTTCTTGCCTCGGTGCAAAATGGCTTTGTGATGACAAAAGAGGTCTCACTGGAAATATCGCGAGATTTGACTCAACACAATCACTTCAGGCTGCTGGAGGCAGCAGCAGTGGCATCCTGGAGGAGAACAGGATGTAGGTCCGTTTGTCTGAGACGTTAACAACAGCATTACAATATATTATATTTTGTATAAATATGTTTACAGTGCTGGAATGTAACTCAGTAGTAGTAGTAGTTACATATACTTAAGTACTGTAGGTCCTACTTAAGTAGTATTTGAGGTTGCCTACTTGAGTATTTCCATGTTATGCTACTTTACTCTTCTACTCCACTAGATTTCAGTGGTAAATACTGAAATACTGTTTACTTCACTATGTGTTTGACAGTTGTAGTTACTTTGCAGATTACGGTTATTCAGTGTGGCTTTGTGGCACAAGGCAGTAATACTGCCTGTGCCAAAGCACACTGACTGTAATCCTGCGGGCTTATTGTTGGAATGCTGAACAAGTATTGTTATCCTAATCTTTATTCTTCAACTATTTCTTCCGTACGTATTTTGGCACTTAATAACTTCAGCATCTTTTCAGCTACAGAAACCATTCAAATATGAAAATGTTCAGCTTTTTCAGGAGAGGGGTGCTATGTCTTTTTATGTTTCTAATCTTTCAACTTTTTTAATTACTAAGCATTTTGCAATTTTTTTTTTGAATGGGATGTCTATGGAGAAACTTTTCAAATCCTCTTAAACTTGTTCAACTTTCAGATCATTCTACTTCCTCATACTTTCAGCTACAGACACCATTTAAACTTTCAAATGTTGAGAAAACCCTGATCAATGATTGTATGTTATAATCATTTTGATATTTTTTATACTTTTTGAGCTGTAGCAATTTTGCTTTTATGTGTTTTTCAGTCCTTTTCTGCTTTTATAATGGGTGTGTATTGCGCAGCTTAGAGTGCGTGATGTCACCGCTAGAGTGAAGAGAAGCTTGAGATTCCTGTGAAAAAAATATTTGTCTTTTGCGACTGACTCCTCAATTTTCACTCTACATGCATAATTTTTGGATGGAAACGTAGCTAATCTTGTCCTTGTCGTAGACATATGACTATGGAATCTCACAGATTTACACATTTGGCACAAAAGCCTTTACTTGAGAGGAAAACCAACTTTCTCCTCCATAGACCCCAATGTTAAAACGTACTTCAAAAAAGTCTTACACAGACAACCGTACCCCATTTCTAAATCGCCATTGAAGCCACTTTTTTTTACACTACAGACACAATTTTCGCATGATCTGTTCTTCAAGTCATCCTCCCTCTCCAGTCTTAATATTGGAGCAATAGGGGCTATGGTTATGGGGTTTTTGGGGTTTTGTTTGACAGGTGTTTCCCAGTCTTTTCTCATGAAAAGGCAGCCAGGCTCACAGGTGTTCGTGCTTGAGCTAATTACTGATGTTTATAAACACACAGACTCACAGACACAAGCCTCACTCTATCTCTCTGTGTGTCTCTCTCTCTCTGCGTGTGTATCTCTTTCTCTGTGTGTCTCTCTATCTCTCTATTTCTCTCTCTCTCTCTGCGTGTGTATCTCTCTCTCTGTGTGTCTCTCTATCTCTCTGTGTGTCTCTCTCTCTCTGCGTGTGTATCTCTTATACAGTCATTCAGGTATTGGAGACTTTTAGAGGACCCCCCCCCCACACACACACACACGCACACACCATTTTAAAGTACAAGCCCCACCGAATGAATTCCAACTGAAATGCTTTTGATGAAGCCTGTCATTTAATAACCTGTTTGTGTTTATCTAACATTATGATTCAGTCTCCTCTCCTCCTGTCTAACCCACCCAGCCCCACCCTTTCAAAATAAAAGCCCCATGGATTAACTGTATTTAAACATTAAGCTCAAAATGAGGCTTTTTTGTTGAAATAATTAATGCTCTTACTGATACTACGACAACTACTACTACTGCTGCTAATATTTCTAGTATTACTACTACTGCTACTAATACTACTAATACTACTTCTACTACAACTTTTGTTGTTGCAACTATTACCACTACTACTACTGCTAATACTACCAGTACTACTATTACTTATACTACAACTGCTACTACTACTACTACTGCTGCTATTCATGCTACTACCAATACTAATACTACTACAGCTAAAGGTATGAATGCTACCAGTATTTCTACTACTGCTATTACTGCTACTTCAAATACTGCCATTACTGTTACTCATACTACTACTTCTTCTACTACTACTACTGTTATATTAAATA
>NW_027176914.1:0-18220 GCF_023349555.1 Cebidichthys violaceus | reverse complement strand
AGAAATTCGAGGTACTCGAGAATCTCCATGTTCTACTATTTCATAATTCTCCTCCACTCAATACACCTCAGAGGTAAAATATCACTCACATACTTTTACTTCAGTAAGGTTTTGAATGCAGGACTTTATACTTAGTATACAGAGTATTTTTATTTAATTTTTGTTTCGTCAAAATGACCAGAAAAAGACGTCCCCACTTAAGCTGACGTCCACCTTTGGCAATGTCGGAAAGTATGTGTGTGAACTTGATGTATTTTTGTCTGATCTCACGGACCGACAGCGTCCTCACAAGAACAGAAAAGTCCACAAAGAGTAAACAAATGATGTGTATCCATACATCTCACACACACACACACACACACACACACACACACACACACACACACACACACACACACACACACACAGACTCTGATTGTTTGTGATGGATAGTTGTGTGTGATCTTTGTGTATGAAAGCAAAGTTATTAAGATCAGTCAAGCAAAAGCTCATCCACCAATACACACCACTGCAGGCAACACACACACACACACACACACACACACACACACACACACACACACACACACACACACACACACACACACACACACACACACACAGAATAAATGTCTCTCGTTGGATGTGTCCTCCAGCCTCCAGAGGGAGAAGAAGAATGAAGATGAGACGAGGAAATCAGTGAGGGAGAGAGAGGATGGATGAACTGATTAAGTGTGTGTGTGTGTGTGTGTGTGTGTGTGTGTGTGTTATGTTGTGTGTGTGTGTGTGTGTGTGTGTGTTAGTCACTGAGGGAGGCCTGTAGGAATAGTACACGTACGTGCACAGTGAGGGTCACGTGACCAGTGTTGTAACGTCTCTTCATGGTCCGTCTCCTTAAAAACAAGATGCTGTGTTTCAGGAATTATCCAGAGCCGCATTTCGTTTTCATGAGAAACCTGGAGATGATTTTTAACAAACCGTCAAAGCTAAAAACGGCCGAATCGTAAATAACCTGCAATTTCATTGTTTTGGATTTAATTGTGCATCTCGATTTTTGCTGTGTTGATTTAAACGTCACTAGTTTACTCTGTTATTCACTACCTCAGAATCCTTCTACTCTGAATTCTTCTTAAATCGTGAATCTTTTCTCTTTGCTGTATTCTTTTAACCTGAATCGTCTCTCTAGGTGGCAGCAGCTCCCAGAGGCTCCGTCCTTTGTCCTCTTTCTTTCTCCTGTGTCCTCTGTCTTCTTTCTTCCGTCCTCTCTCCTCCGTCCTCTCTCCTCCGTCCTCTTTCCTCTGTCCTCTGTCTTCTTTCCTCCGTGCTCGTTCCTCCATCCTCCGTCCTATGTCCTCTGTCCTCCATCCTCCATCCTCTCTCCTCCGTCCTCTGTCCTCCATCCTCTTTCCTCTGTCCTCTGTCTTCTTTCCTCTGTCCTCTTTCCTCCGTCCTCCGTCCTATGTCCTCTGTCCTCCATCCTCTCTCCTCCGTCCTCTGTCCTCCATCCTCTATCCTCTTTCCTCTGTTCTCTTTCTTTTGTCCTCTTTCTTCTGTCCTCTGTCTTCTTTCCTCCATCCTCTGTCCTATGTCCTCTTTCCTCCGTCCTCCTTCTTCTGTCCTCTGTCCTCTTTCCTTCATCGTCTCTCCTCCGTCCTCTTTCCTCCGTCCTCTTTCCTCTTTCCTCTTTCCTCTGTCCTCTGTCCTCTTTCCTCCATCCTCTGTCCTATGTCCTCTTTCCTCTGTCCTCTGTCCTCTGTCCTCTTTCCTCCATCCTCTGTCCTATGTCCTCTTTCCTCCGTCTTCCTTCTTCTGTCCTCTGTCCTCTTTCCTTCGTTGTCTCTCCTCTGTCCTCTTTCCTTCGTCGTCTCTCCTCCGTCCTCTGTCCTCTGTCCTCTGTCCTCCTCACTAACGGTGGATTCACAGAGTTCGTCTTTGTTTGGAGAAGACATGAAGACACAGAAACAAAAGAGTTTGGAGGAGAACTGGAGCTTATTAAACCCTCAGTGGACTCTCTCTCTCTTCTCTCTCTCTCTCTCTCTCTCTCTCTCTCTCTCTCTCTCTGTCTCTCTCTCTCTCTCTCTCTCTCTCTCTCTCTGTCTCTCTCTCTCTCTGTCTCTCTCTCTCTCTCTGTCTCTCTCTCTCTCTCTCTCTCTCTCTGTCTCTCACTCTCTCTCTCTGTCTCTCTCTCTCTCTCTCTCTCTCTCTCTGTCTCTCTCTCTCTCTCTCTCTCTCTCTGTCTCTCTCTCTCTCTCTCTCTCTCTCTCTCTCTCTCTCTCTCTCTCTGTCTCTCTGTCTCTCTGTCTCTCTCTCTAACAGCTCATAAATGATTTATGTAATACTTCAGTTTGAACTCTGCTCTCTGCAGTAATACTGCTGAAGGACCATATTGTTTCAGTTTAGATCATGAAGGTAAGAACAGACTCACTGTGAGAACAGAAGTCTGCTTACTGACAGTTAAAAACACGTTATTAATAATGTTCATGGTGTTTGGATTGTATGCACAATTTATACAATAAAAATAACTGAAAATATGAAATATATAGAAAATTTAAATGAAATAAAGAAAATGTCTAAGGACACGTTAAGATGTTATTTAAGGACACGTTAGGATTTTATGATTTCTCTTTGTTTCACTCCATAAATCTTAAGACACTGTCACAGACATACAAATCTGTTTCCTCCATGTTGTTATTAATAAATATATAAATGAGTGTGTGAGTGGTGTGTGGACAAAGCCCTCAGTAGAAAGCTTCAGCACACAGAGAGGAATGAAGGTGTGAAGTTTGGTGGATGTCAGAACTACTGAAGTGGAGATTTCTGGATCAGAGTGTGAGAAAAACTCCATTGATAGAAAAGCTCCTTTAAGAGACGTTTAGTTAAAGTCCAGACATTAGAAGAGTCTCCAGGTGAAGAGGGTCACAACATGAACTAGTAGATATCACCATCAAACTTCACCACTTCATCACTCACGTTTTCTGAAATGAGGCTTTATCTAATGGTAACTTTTGGTGGATTTAGTAGAAATCTACAGACGTAAACAGACAAAGTAATAAAATAAATGTTTTAATTCCTCTAGTCTGAAAGAAGACGAGTTGTGCTCTGGTCTAATAAAGGACCGGAGCATGAACATCTATAGTTTTAGTGTCTCTGTTTAGATGAACTCACAGCTAAAATAAATAACTTGAAGGTTTCCTCAAGGACACCTCAGCAGGACGTCGCTCTTCTTCTTCTATGAAATTGTTCTTCTTCTCTGCTCCTCTCTTTGCCTCGGGCCGGCGGTGGGCCGAGCAGCATCGACACCCGCACCGAATCGATGGACACAGTGACGCTGAGGCTGCTGGGAAATATATGTAAAACAGCGTGGGAGACTGAAGAGTCCAAAACTCACATTTCAGACACAAACTTCAGCGAGACATCAGAGAAGTTCAGAGGAATGAAAAAGTAACAGAAGTAAAATGAATAAAGTCAGTCAATCCAAACGGACTTCTTTAATATAAGATCAATGAGAACTATGTGATAAAACATCTAGAAATGGGACCATTTTAGAGTAAATATATATATATATATATATATATAATACAATATTAAATATGTGTACGGAGCACTGTGATCAGGTGAATGAATGAAGACATTTTGAAAAGTCAGGAAACAGCTTTACTCGTTTGTCTCATTTAAAAACGTGATGTTTGTAAAAAGTGTTCCATCTTCACCCTTTAACAACCTTCAGTCTCCTCGTCTCCTCTGTAAAGGTCTCTGCTCCTCCCTCCTCCATACTAATGAGCCTCCTTCTGTCTGCGGGGACTCCCTTTCATTACTCCGGCTCCTCCGTCGTAGTTTGTGTGTTTCAGGTGAGGAGACGGATCGCTTCCTCTACTTCGTGCCGCTGACCTTTTGGTGATGTATGAGGTCATCGGATCTGCTGCTCCGTCATTTAGCAGATTTACGAGGCCGTCTGCACTGAAACGTCTTGACCTATGCAAAAGATGAAACTCACGGGTTGTTTAGGGAAGTCGCCCAACCGGCTGATTCTGAGACGAACGAGCTGAATGAAAGATGAACCGACTAAATACTTACTTTGTTATTTTTCAAAAATGTTATTTTTCAAAATGTTATTTTTCAAAAATGTTATTTTTCAAAAATGTTATTTTTCAACAATGTAAGTTATTTTTGAAAAATTTTATTTTTCAAAAATGTAAGTTATTTTTGAAAAATGTTATTTTTCAAAAATGTTAGTTATTTTTCAAAAATGTTATTTTTCAAAAATGTTAGTTATTTTTCAAAAATGTTATTTTTCAAAAATGTTATTTTTCAAAAATGTTATTTTTCAAAAATGATATTTTTCAAAAATGTAAGTTATTTTCAAAAATGTAAGTCTTTTTTCAAAAATGTAAGTCTTTTTTCAAAAATGTACGTTTTTTTTTCAAAAATGTTATTTTTTTTTTCAAAAATGGTATTTTAAAAAATGTACGTTATCTTTCAAAATGTAAGTTATTTTTCAAAATGTAAGTTATTTTCCAAAATGTAAGTCTTTTTTCCAAAATGTACGTTTTTTTTCCAAAATGTACGTTTTTTTTTCCAAAATGTACTTTTTTTTCCAAAATGTTTCCAAATGTTTTTTTTTTTCAAAAATGTTATTTTTTTTCAAAAATGTTATTTTTAAAAAATGTTATTTTCAAAAATGTAAGTTATTTTTAAAAATGTTATTTTTAAAAAATGTTATTTTAAAAAAAAATATTTAAAAAAATTTATTTAAAAAAAAATATATTTTCAAAAATGTAAGTTATTTTTCAAAAATGACAGTTTCTTGTGTACATGCAGCGGCAGTCGCTCCATGAATTTCACAAAATGTTGGTCTTAATTTTGTTGTTTTTTTGTCTTTGCAGCAGTTATGACACAAAACAGAATACTCGTCAACATCGGGAAGGAGCAAATCGGATTAATTTGTGTGACTTTGAGACAATCCTCGTCCACCATCGACCTGCCAACCACTGAAAGTGTCAACTATGAAAGCGGTATCAGGGGACGGACATCCAAGAAAAAGAACGTAGACAAACAATGGGGGTGTGTTTGAAAAATACAATAAAGAAACTAGAATCACCACCTTGTGGTTTTATTCCTGCTCCAACCAGTCGAGTGTCGGTTTACTTCCACGACTGTCCAAAATGTCACCACGTCGTCATTTTATCCGGTTAGTCATTTGCGTCAAATTGTCATAATTAGCAAATTAATTCTTGAATTCTTGATGTTTGACCACCAAAATTCTATTGCTCGTCCTTCAGTTTTAGGCGGCACTAGTCGTCCATGATGTCACACTACACGGGATAAAAGGGTCGGTTATCGGCAGCCATCAGCAATGTGCAATGAAAAGAAAGTAACTTGCCAGAGCTAACATTAACTAGCCACCTAATGAAGGTAAGCTAGCCAGAAGCTAACGGTAAAATAATGTATAAAAAATGAATAAAAGTAACTAAAAACAAACTAATAAAATGTTTTGTGACTGTTTTCATTCCTTTAGTTTTACTTGTTTACTCTACTTTCCTCTGATAATCTTACATCCACAGTTGATTAAAATGTTTTCCAATTTCGTTTGTTTTATTTGCAGGAAATTAAAATCATTAACAAACACACACACACACACACACACACACACACACACACACACACACACACACACACACACACTGTAACTATCTTCATCTCTCCCTCCTCGTCGTGATTAAATTGCAGGTTAGGGGTCGTTTGCCAGATTTCAGTCAAACTCAATTATCCTGCTGGATTAGAGCTCCTTCTGTCTCCGTGTGCCGGTTCACATCAGGACGAGTGTTTTTCCTCCAACAGCTTCATCAACGTTGAGTAAACACCACCGATCAAACATCTCAATCCACCAACTCGTCACGCCCACCGCTGATGTTAGTTGTGGAAATTAATATTCTTCTCTGACGGGCTGACAGCTTGACATTTGGGAGTGTTTTTCCTTTGCAGAAATATATGAGACGAAGAAACAGAGCCGTTCTGTTTGTTAGTCATGAAAAAATAGACACAAATAACAGATTTAATAACTAAGAGAAGCTGATAATTGTTGTTGCATTTGTTTAATATGATGCTGATTAGTGAGAGTGAGATGAGCAGATTGACATCAGGCTGATGATATTTATCATCTTTATTCTTTTGATGAAAAGAAAACAATGAGTGTATGTTTCTTTATTAACACGAACACAAAGACTAGTTTATTTTGACTCAACCCCACAAATACTCACCAAATGTGGATTAATCCGCCGCTGACCTGTTTTAAGAATTTAAATATTTGTGTTTTAGACGTTTAGGTCTTCAGTAGGAACCAATGGGCCTGGAGCTGAGACACACACAACACATTGTTGGTTTTAAAAAATATTCCTCTGGTTGATTTTGTCATTGATGAAGCAAATATATTTATAGAGTCGATCAAGTATATACAGATAAATCGTGACCATAATGCTGATCAATGAGGACGTTTTCATATTGGACCTCTATGAGCTTCATATTTTATTCATCATGTGAAATGAGAAATAAAAACTATTTCTCTCCTCAGTGAACAGGATCCGTGAATTCTTCATGAAGTCTTTGTGTCTCTTATTGGAGTTTAGATCGACATCCTGCAGATCAATCACATTCATGAACTCGTACAGAAAGACAGGAGACCGTCCTGGTAATAGAAGACGTCTCTTAACATTCACCAATGTACGGATGTTTGACTAAAGCTGTGGAAAAATGAAACCCTGCAGTTTCCAGTAAGATAATCGGAATTTAGAAATAATAGTTATTCCTTTATAATACATGTCCCCACTTTAAAAAACATCTCATCAGTTTCCAAAGAGTGTTTTGTCTTTTATATAATACCCTGTCAAATGTCCCAATTATCCAACAATGTCCGCAGATTTAAAAAAATGTCCTTACTACTACTAAAACGACCTCACTTTCCAAAAAAGTCCTCACTTCCAATATTGTTCCCAATCTCTAAAAATGTCCTCATTCTGCAAAAATGTCCTCACTATATCTTCACTCAAAAAAAACCTTCATTCCTACCAGTTGTCCCAAAATGTCCTCAGTCTTAAAAAAATTAGAAAAAGTTGAGCTGACTAAATTCTTAATTGGTGGATTGTTGATCAGAAGCTCTTTAAACATCAACTCTTCTCAGATAAAATGAAGCAACATTCATTCATTGTTTCTCCACAGAAACAATGAAACATTTAAATTAGATGATGTCTTTGTAATGTATCGTCTTCGTCTCTGAAACCTTCAAAAAGCAGAAACTAGAAGTCATCTTCAAAAAGCAACCAGTAAACACCTCCGGTCTGCCTGCTGGGAAAACAAAAAGATAAAATATTCCTTTGATGGATCTTAATGTGATGAAAGCCGCCATCAGCGATCATTAATCCAGAGTGAAGAACTTCTTCAAAGCTTCTCTGACTGTGTTTTTACAACCTCTCAAAGCTTCTCAGAGATCCTCCCAACACGGTTTCTGGACTAAAGTTCAGTTCTAAGACCAACATGTTGGATAGATCGAGTCTCCTGTTGGAGGTTGTTATTCTAACGAGCTGTTCTTCACCACCACCATCATCATCATCATCATCATCTACTGAAGCACATGAACCGTCCAGAGTTTGTAAATCAAACTTTAACAGAGCTTTGGGTCAAGTTTTAAATAGACAACAACAATCTGAGAATGATTACAAAGCATTACAAAACTTCAAATTGTATTGACTCGTATTCGATGTACATGTACACAATGTACAACAACAGGGCTGGGTAACAAAATTCAGTTTGAAGTTCTATGTTGCTGTATAATAAAAATACAAAACAAAACTAAAACCATCTTAACGCACAAAAATGTCCTAATGTTGTCAAAAGACGTCCTCACTTCAACCCCCCAACCCAGTAATGTCCTAAATTCCTCAACAAAATGTCGTCTCTTTCTTTCCAAAAATGTCTGATCTAACCTCACAAAGTGTTCTTACTTTACCCCAAAATGGTCCCACTTTCCTTGAAAAAATGTCAGCACTTTCCAAAAAAGGTGGTAGCTTAAAAAAATATGAGAAAAGCTGAGTTAATCAAAACATTTTTTAACATGTTCAAAATAGACGATGTCTTCATTAACCAATAGGAAAACACCTTAATGTTCATAATTTGTAATTAAATATGAATCGACGGTAGAGCTTGTGAAATGAAAAACTGGGTCACAGGCCAGAAAAGTTCTACACTTCCTTTTGAAAACATTCAGTTTTAAAATCTTACAACACAAAGAAGTTAACATCATCAGGTTTCACATCGTTACAAACAGCCTGAAGACATTTAATCCAAAAACCAGACACGATACTAATGAACCAGCAGTTAGCATTGACATTAGCATACCATTAGCATGTTGACGAGCTCCATCTGAAGCAGTTTGGTTCCAACTAACTGAGAACTTTTCCTCCTTATATATTCTGGGATGTAAAATCTGCCTGACGACAGTTAATTCAGTACAAACAAGTACTGCATCGCTCCCCCGCCTGGATCCAAAACCCTGTTTAGCATACAGCGCTGTTTGTCTTTGATCCTCCGGTGCCCTGACCTGCTTTAGATCCTGGTGAAACCCCTCATTAGAATATCAAAGTTAATCTATTTTACCCTCAAACGCATCTTCTGAGGGCTGAGCGCAGAGTTTTAGCTCGTCTGCAGCAACGCTTCCCAGAGGGGAACTCTGCGAGCCGCTCTGCAGGGACGAAGCTACAGAACAACAAGAGGAGGAAGAAGAAGACGCTGACAGAATCAGGGCCTCACGTTTTACAGGAGAGATCTGAGGGAGGAGGTGCTCTTAAGTGTTTACAGCTCACTGAGGAGGACTGAGGTCCTCTGTGGGGCCAGAGGTCAGGAGGAACGCTAGAGTTACACTTCTGTCATTGGGAGAGGTTGTGTGGACTCGGGTCGATACAATACTGAGCTTGTGAAAAGCAAAATCAATATTTTTGAATATTTGAAAACCTCGGAAATTCAACTTTGGGAATGTCCAAATGAAATGAACAAAGGCCCTCTACACTCCGACTATGCAGTTGTTAAGCCTCCTTCTGTAGCTGTTTTCTGTCTGCTAGTGTTAGTCGTCTCAGCATCTTTTTAAGGAAACTTTTTGTCTTGTAGTTGTTTTGCCCTTTTATTACGAGTCTCTTTGTATCTATTTGCAGCTGTTTTGAATCTCATATGTAGTTTTTTGAGTCTCTTTGTTGTTGTTTTGATCTTTTTGTAGTTATTTGTTGCATGTGGTTGTTTGTTGTCTTTGTAGTTGTTTAACCCTTTTTTCATTATTGTTGTTAAACCTGTTTGTTTTTGTCTCTTTGTAGTCTTTTTGTGTCTCTTTGGAGTTGTTCTGTGTCTTTGAGGTCGTTTTGAGTCTCTTCCTGGTTCTTATGTGTCTCTTTGAGGGACACTTTGGGACACTCTGCAGTCCCATTCAGTAATCCCTTCATGATTGCATGTGTGTGTGTGTGTGTGTGTGCGTGTGTGTGTGCGCGCGCACGGGGCAGAGGTGGAACAAAGTCATGGTTTTGTCATGTCTGAAATCAAGTCCCAAGTCCTAAAATTTGTGTTTTGAGTCCTAAACAAGTCATAATGCGCTCTTCACCAAACGTAACTGGCTCAAAGTAGCGTAGCCTTAGTTCCTCATGCTTTTCTCCTGCATCTTGATTGGATGCTGTCAGATTGGTTCAAACTAAGTGGATATGGGGAATCAAGACATCTACAGACCCAAATGATCAAAGGAAAGTCTCAATAATGTTCACCAAAAATAAAGAGTCAAGAGTTCAACAACCACAGCAAACACTTTTCTGGGATTCAGCAATAACGACAACAGAAATTCACTTGTTCAGTTCAGTCCCCCCCCCCATGAGGAAATCCTCCCAAACAGATCAATGAAGGATCTCTCACAAAGTACATGAACCGGGTCAATCAAACACAGAACCTTTATTTAGGAGACAACATCCTTTTACCCAGAAGTTTGGACAGAGGACGGACCTGCAGGTCTTTGTGGCTGGAAACACTTTGTCTTAGTAGTCATTAGACATCTCTTTGTTGTTTTGCTCTTTTTTGTGTCTCTTTGTGGTTGTTTTTAGTCTATTTGCATCTCTCTGCAGTCATTACTCATCTCTTTGTGGTTGTTTTTAGTCTCTTTGTATCTCTCTGCAGTCATTACTCATCTCTTTGTGGTTGTTTTTAGTCTCGTAAGTCTCCAAATTAAACAGCAAAACACGTGATTTGTAACAACACACATGAGCCACACTCAGCTGGACTATCTCATCTTAGAGATCTAAGGTTTGGTTTGTAATAGTTCAAGTTATGGAAGCGCTGTGGTCACAGCTGAAAGAATCCATCACTGACTGTTGGTCAAGAGAGACTTCAGTTTGACCCCATTGAACGCCATTCAAAAGGAACTTCCTCTTCTTCAACCCAAAGGGAACAGGCTGCAGTGGATCGCGTTGGTTTCTGAAGGACTGCTGGTTGTTTGGAGAGTTTCAGCTGAAGGACGGTTGGATGCTGCAGTTGTTCATCAGAGAATCAGGTCAACAGCGTCTTTGATATGCAGATGTTTGGTTTGTTCTGCTGAGGAGGGAATTAAAATCACCTTCAACTCATTCTGAGGCCCAACCCACATCACTGCTGTTTAAATGAACCCACATGATGACGTTTTAGAGTAGAGTCAGAAACTCTTTCTCTTCTTTCTCAAGGCTGTTCATCTCTTTCTTCTTCTTCTTCTGTTCTGTTTTCATCACGTAGCAGATCAAACGTGATCACCACTTTGACTTCTGAAGTAGGATACTTCCTTCAGTCCTTCAGCTTATTTGAAAAAGTTAAACAATTTGGAGATCTGTTGTTTTCCACAACAAAATCTATTTTCCTCAATATATAAATAAATGAATAATGTGTGTATGTATATATATACATATGTGTATATACGTATATATATGTATAGATATACACATATGCATATATACATATACAGATATATATGTATATATGTATATATACGTATATATATATGTATATATATATATATATATATATATATATATATATATATATATATATGTGTGGATCTAAACAACATGCAGTGTTCAGAATGTCCTTCCTGTCTCTTTCTGTAAGTGTGTTTTGTATTAAAACATCACAGAGAAGATGAGCCACAGTTCATATCTCACCTGATGAATCCAACAGATAAACAGATAAGATGAAATGTGAACAAAGAGAAACAGATTCAGATTTGTTATCAGTCTTAATAAATATTCAGAAGCATCAGATCAGTTTGTCCTGAGCTGAACAGCGTTTTAGTTACTGTGTGCTGCCAAACATTCAAAAGCGTCTGATTAAAACCGAAGATGACCAGAAGAAGAGGTCAGGAGGAGACGGACTCTGTCAAAGTCATTTTAAAAGTTCATCTCCTCGTTCAAAGCAACGCAGTGAAACAGTGTTTGGCTCCACTGAAGGAGATGAGATGATGACTTTGTTTAAACTGCCTGAACTACGGAACTGAAGCGACTCTCAGAGAATCTAATAACTTTCTTTTATGTTCGTTATATTAAAAGGTGATGATTCTACTTCCTGTAATGGGTCTCCTCAGAGGGTTTGATCTAACAGCTTCTTCTCTCTGATGATTTATTTCAGGTGCAAAGAGGACAGCTGGCCTCTTATTGGCTGGCTTCACCTTTCACACACACACACACACACACACACACACACACACACACACACACACACACACACACACACACACACACACACTGAATGCTAGCGAAGCAGCAGTCTACAGATGAAGCTAAATATGGTTTTAATGAAGAGAGCAGCTCTCCTGCAGCTTCGTCCTCCTCTTCCTCCTCCTCCTTAATAACATTTCCTTATAAGGAAATGTTATTTTGTATATATATATATATATTTATATATAGCGGTCCAGTTAAAAGAAAAACACAGCTGACCGATTCTGATCTGCTGGAGAAGAAGACTCGTCAAATTAATAACAACTAATCAAAAATGAAAAGGTCAAAGTCAACAATTGTATTTCTTAAAACAGGAAGATCATTTTTAACTTTTGTTGAGTGTATTTCATTTATATATATATATATATATATATATATATATATATATATATATATATATATAATCTTTGCATATCATCACTTCTTTATTTATCTATGATGACTTGTTAGCTGATGTTTCTGAATAATAACATGATCTTTTGGCTCCTTGTGTTCCAGTCTGTGTTGATCTCTTTCTGTTTGCTGACTCATCACATTCCTCCTGACCCCCAAATCCCACCAATCCGTCTGGTGGAAGTGTTCACTGCGTTGGTTCTCAGGGACGTGGATGTGAGTGTTTGCCTTCTGTCTCTTTAAGTTGTTGTTTGTTCTCAGAGGAGGAATTTAAACTGTGGACACACTGAGCTGATCTGAAAACACTGAGAGAAGTTTTCAAACTGAGAGGACTCAGCTGGACTCTTTTATTACAAAGAACACATCAAGGAACAACATCTCACTGACGGTCACTTTAATGACTGATTCAGTCTTAACTTTACAAAACGTCCTGACTTTCTAAACACACACTTCTTCAATACATGTGAAAAAAATAAACAACTTCAACAACTTCAATTTCCCAAAATACAATATAGTAAAAACGTCAACCCTTAAAAAGATAGAAATATTGTTGGAATGTCCTTTGTTTCCAAAAATGTCTTCACTTTATAAAAGACTTGACTTTACATTTTTTTTACATTTTCTTAAAATGTTCTCATTCTTCACAAAAAGTCAAAAATCACTTTCTTCCACAGATATGATTTAACTTAAGGGTTTTTATTTTTAACAGGTACATAATACAACATAATACAAATTAATTTATTGTTATTTCTGTTACAGATAAACAAATCCAGTTGTTAGCGACATGGATCAAAGATCAGGTGACATTTTCTTTTGTCTTTACTAATATCCTCATTTTCTTAATTTTCTAAAAATGTCCTTTTTTTTTTTTGCAAAAAACAAGAAATGTCCCGACTACTTTCCAAATCAGTCCTCGCAAACCAAAGATATCGTAATTTCTAAAAAACTTTCTCACTTTACAACATGTTTGAAAAAAGTTTTTACTTTCTCCAAAATATCTTCACCACGCTAAAATATCCGCACATTGCAAAAGGAAGAGCGTCCTCACTTTCAGGGTGTAACACATGGTCCCCACAAAGATAGTAGGACAGGAACAGAGTTTGTGTGTGTGTATGTGTGTGTGTGTGTGTGTGTGTGTGTGTGTGTGTGTGTGTGTGTGTGTGACATCAGGTTCTGGGAAGCAGCAGATCTGGAGCTCCAGGGTCAGAGGATCAGCAGCTCGTTGGGCTCAGAGAGGAGCGAAGCCCCCTGACTCCATGTGGGTCTCTTTAATGTCTGTCGCTGTTAACGTGAACAGAAACAACCTCTGACTTCCTCTGACTTCCTCTGACTTCCTCTGACTTCCTCTCTGCTCTGGGAAACAGGAAACAGAGTTTCCTCAAAAGCACAAGAAGAAGAAAGTAGAAGCCCTCTTCTCCCTCTGCTTCAGTTCACATCTGTTATTACCGTCTGTGGGTTCTTCTCTGCAGATCAGCTGGTGGCGTTCTCCGCTCTGAGAAAGAATTAAACACAAGCGGTTCCCTTCAGGGATCAGCAGAGCTACACACAGTATTATTAGAATGTATTCAGTACAATATGTGGATTCAGACACACACACACACACACACACACACACACACACACACACACACACACACACACACACACACACACACACACACACACACAGCTTGTAGCTGTATTCTGCTTCCAGGCAGCAGGAGGAAAGAACCCGGAGAGACCGACGACCAGAGGCTCCAAACTAACAAAGTTTGATCCAGAAGGTGAGAGCAGCAGTGAGAGATTTAACGAGGAGGAATTAGTCGAACTAAAAGATGACATTTCCCTCGTTGTCTCGCTCTTCAGCAGAACGTCTGCAGGTTTGAAACGTCTCACTGATTTCTGTCTGTGACATTTATCAAAAAAAACAATTTCAGTCTGAATGAAGAACAATCAACGTGGGAAATAGCAGCAAATATCAAGCTTCATATCTAGAAGTTCAACACATGACGGATAACTGTCATTTAGCTGCACGCTAAAACAAACAAGCTAACTTTATTCATAAGAACAATGAGCTGGACACACAAACTTTAAACACAGACACTGAAATGATGAATGTGAATCAAAACCATTAAGAAGAAGTCAAATAATAAAGATCAGCAGCAACCAGTTCTAATTTATAAGACAAGTGAGTTAAAACATTAACAAATAATGAGCTAAATGTGTTGAAACCAATAAAAAGCTGACTATACTCATAAAGATGGAAACATCTTCACATATTCATTGTGTTCATTTAAAGCCAACACTCAGTCAGTGTACAATACAGAGTCCTCTATATTATCATATATATCATATATTCACATGTATTTGCATTGTTGAACTCAGACGTTTATCACCAACGACGGCTTCACTGACAAAGAAAGAGCTTCTGATGACGTCACCAGCTCTAAAGCCAGCCGTCCAATCAGCACACAGCGTTTCATATCCGGACATCAGAGAGACAAACGACGTGTGTGTGTGTGTGTGTGTGTGTGTGTGTGTGTGTGTGTGTGTGTGTGTGTGTGTGTGTGTGTGTGTGTGTGTGTGTGTGTGTGTCCGTCCTGCAGCCAGCGTGCTGTGGAAAAACAAACAGTGTTGAGATGTAATTAAACTGAGCTCACTCTGTGTGTGTGTGTGTGTGTGTGTGTGTGTGTCTGTGTGTCTGTGTGTGTGTGTGTGTGTGTGTGTGTGTGTGTGTGTCTGTGTGTGTGTGTGCCTGTGTGTGTGTGTGTGTGTGGTCTTGTGTAATTATATTGACTCCTCCAGCTACTGCTGTCATGTCTCTGTGAATTCACCCAACAGAAGAATATTGGATGTTATGTTACGTTGTGTGTGTGTGTGCATGTGTGTGTGTGTGTGTGTGTGTGTGTGTGTGTGTGTGTGTGTGTGTGTGTGTGTGTGTGTGTATATGTGTGTGTGTGTGTGTGTGTGTGTGTGGTAGAAGTGTGTTTCAGTGGGTTCTTTGTGTTCATAGCTGCTGCTTGTTTTCGGTTGTAAACTTTTCAAAGCTTCTCTTTGTTCAGTTTGTAATGTTGCTGCTCGTGTTGTGTAGACAGCTGGTCTCTACGCTTTTAACGTCTACGTCAGAGGCTTCAGAGCTTCACCACGTCTACGTCAGAGGCTTCAGAGCTTCATCACGTCTACGTCAGAGGCTTCAGAGCGTCATTACGTCTACGTCAGAGGCTTCAGAGCTTCATCACGTCTACGTCAGAGGCTTCAGAGCTTCACCACGTCTACGTCAGAGGCTTCAGAGCTTCATCACATCTACGTCAGAGGCTTCAGAGCTTCTAACGTCTACGTCAGAGGCTTCAGAGCTTCACCACGTTTACGTCAGAGGCTTCAGAGCTTCACCACGTCTACGTCAGAGGCTTCAGAGCTTCATCACGTCTACGTCAGAGGCTTCAGAGCTTCTAACGTCTACATCAGAGGCTTCAGAGCTTCACCACGTTTACGTCAGAGGCTTCAGAGCTTCACCACGTCTACGTCAGAGGCTTCAGAGCTTCATCACGTTTACGTCAGAGGCTTCAGAGCTTCACCACGTCTACGTCAGAGGCTTCAGAGCTTCACCACGTCTACGTCAGAGGCTTCAGAGCTTCAAACGTCTACGTCAGAGGCTTCAGAGCTTGTAACGTCTACGTCAGAGGCTTCAGAGCTTCACCACGTCTACGTCAGAGGCTTCAGAGCTTCTAACGTCTACGTCAGAGGCTTCAGAGCTTCACCACGTCTACGTCAGAGGCTTCAGAGTTTCACCACGTCTACGTCAGAGGCTTCAGAGCTTCATCACGTCTACGTCAGAGGCTTCAGAGCTTGTAACGTCTACGTCAGAGGCTTCAGAGCTTCATCACGTCTACTTCAGAGGCTTCAGAGCTTCTCCACGTCGGTTATCAGACCACGCTTTCATGTTGTGTTGCTTTTAGCGCCCCCTGTGGACAGAAGCGGTCGTGACTCCTTCAGAGGAGTTTCACATATTGAGGCAGATGGCACATTCTTTATGTTAACGTTTTATTGTGAGCAGATATTTACGTGTAGAAATGTGTCTTCTTCTGTTCCCACGTTCTCCCTCAGTCCTCTGACCTCTGACCTCTGACCTCAGGGATATTTGGGATATTTGCATGGTGACCCCTGAGTTCTGAGACCAGATCAAGATGGGGTCGTGTTGTAAATACACATGGGGACTCTTATGAAAGTCAACATCCTGATTCCATGTTGTTTTCATAACTCCGTACGTCAGTCGTCTGATTTCCATCACTGAATGTGTTTGTGTGTTTTCACTGGAACACAAAACATCACAAAGATCATATTCACAGACATGTAGTTCACACCATGTCAGATAATAAACCAGAGTCAATGGCTGCAGTTGTGATGTTTCTGAAACACTTGACACGTCGGTCCAAAGTCAACGCGGAGGACGATCTGACAGAAGAAGAACAAATCAAACTACGTGAATGTGTGAATGTGTGAATGTGTGAGTGTGTGAATTTGTGAGTGTGTGAGTGTGTGTGTGTCTGTGTGTGAATGTGTGAATGTGTGAATTTGTGAGTGTGTGAATGTGTGATTGTGTGAGTGTGTGAGTGTGTGAATGTGTGAATGTATATGTGTGTGTGTGTGTGTGTGTGTGTGTGAGTGTGTGAATGTGTGTGTGTGTGTGTGTGTGAATGTGTGAGTGTGTGAATGTGTGAGTGTGTGAGTGTGTGAATGTGTGAGTGTGTGAGTGTGTGAGTGTGTGAATGTGTTTTGTTGCTCTTTTGTTCACGTCATCATCTCTGTTCACGTTATCGTACGACTCTGAAAAGCTGATGAAGTGAATCACAAATGTGTCGAGCGTCCAGAGAGGATGTGAGGGAAGAAGGAGAGGAGGGATGTTGGATGTGATAAGGAAACGTAGAAGGACACAGGAAAGGAGATAAGGGAGGTACGGGAGAGATGCGGATGAATAGCGCTAATTAAAGCAGAAACGCCGTGATTGCAGTTAGCTCGTTAGTGTGAAGAAACCTGAAACTGTTCCATCACACACACACACACACACACACACACACACACACACACACACACACACAGACACAGACACAGACAGACACAGACACACAGACACAGACACACACAGACACAGACACACACACACACACACACACACACACACACACAGACACAGACACAGACACAGACACACACACACACACAGACACAGACACAGACACACACACACACACACACACACACACACACACACACACACACAGACACAGACACAGACACAGACACACACACACACACACACACACACACACACACACACACACAGACACGCACACGCACACGCACAGACACAGACACAGACACAGACACACACACACACACACACACACACACACACACACACACACAGACACAGACACACACAGACAGACACACACACACACACACACACACACACACACACACACACACACAGACACAGACACACACAGACACACACACACACACACACACACACACACACACACACACACACACACACACAGACACAGACACAGACACACACAGACACACACACACACACACACACACACACACACACACACACACACAGACACACACACACACACACACACACACACACACACACACACACAGACACAGACACACACAGACACACACACACACACACACACAGACACAGACACGCACAGACACAGACACAGAGACACACACACACACACACACACACACACACACACAGACACAGACACAGACACACACACACACACACACACACACACACACACACACACACACACACACACACACACATAGACACACACTCACAACACTTCATGTTAATTGCTCGTTAAAGAGACTTTCTGACTGAGTTTCTCTGGTTGATGTTAGTCGGCTGCTCGTCCAGTAAGATATTATAATAATAATGTTATTATAACATCTTATTAAATATTCGTGAGATAATATGCAAAGAAAATATATGAATTAATTAATATCAAAATGAAAAGGCCTAATATTGAGTGATGTATAAGATATGTTAATAAGACGATTTAGATATAATTACATTAGAGCTTTGA
>NW_027176913.1:0-18255 GCF_023349555.1 Cebidichthys violaceus | reverse complement strand
AAAATACATGATATCAAATTGACTTTTGAGAGAAATCACTTCCATTTTTGTCTTTCATCCTTGGGCACAATATTAAACTTAATATTGATATTGAAACTTAGATTGGATTCTTGTTATGCAACAATAAGACATTGGTGATTACAGTACCTCCTAAATCTGTCTTTGTTTATATCTATTACATATGAAGCCAGTGGGAAAAAAAAGCTTATTGCATGAAGGTTGTTCCATAAAGTATCATGAAAGAGCATTTATGGTCTGTATGTATAACAACAAGACAATAGTGTTGAATATAAAGCACACGTTTATTTCAAACAAAAGCCTGCTATAAAAAAATAGTGTGGTGGCTCATATGCTATAGGTCCATGTGATCAAAGGTCAGGCTTGTGAGGGTCACAACCTGAGAGGAGCAACCAACCTGAGAGGAGCAACCAACCTTCACTTCTCCTGCACTGTCTGATGCAACCTTATATGAGGGGCAGCTTTAACCTGTCCAGGTTCAATTACTGAGTTGATATGCCTGCTGCTATACTGTTTTAATGGCACATTAATCAGATTAATAATCATGCTTTAAGGAGGGAGAGCTTTCCTGTCAATCTTGGCTAAAAACACAGAAGGGGGAAAAAAAATGAAAGAAGCCTTAGGGTGAACCATCAAAGCCCTGATAAATCGGATTAAACTTCAAATATAAGACCGAAACAGACAGAGAGGGAAATATTTACATTGTTGGTGTTTTTTTGAAAGTAGAAAGGGATAAAAGAATGCCACTATGTTTTTTTTGTTATAGGGTGAGAACGGGATAAGGGAAAAATTAGTAAAGCAATCATTTGAGAACTGCTAATATTTAATGACAAACCACTTCATTCTCCTTCTATAAATATGTTCACTCACATGTTTTAATAAGCCTACATTGTTGCTGTACTTTCCTAACTGCTACAACTCAATTGTACAGTAGAGATATTTCAATGGGTCATTACATTAAACTATCTCTCCTAATATGCATCCCACAGCCCCATGGTAAGCGTACTGTAGGCCCTGGGGCTGCCGACACAGAGCAGGAGGTCTAATGGTCTGCAGTATTAGTGGGTTAATTGCCATGTCCGGGTCTCCACTGGATTGGGAGAAGGGCGTTTTAGTTTAATTTTGAACCATCCTGTCCTGTAAAACCCCGACACCAAGCAATCCGGCTCTGGTGCATTGTGGGAGTATTAAGCGTTGGAGATGGTTTTTATGATGCACTTGAGGAAACTCACCCTCCCTTGGACAATGATGTCGGTAGCAGACTGCCACCTGCTGGCCCCATGATAAAACATAACGTTCTCTGATAACAATGGAGCAATGGGGTTTTAGCCAAACTCGGGCTGAATAACAACATATTGAAAGTTATTTTACATCTTTATCAGTTGTTTATTTTTGCAAACCGGAATTGTACTTGTCTCCTAACAATCTGCCTGTTTATCCTAAAACCATGAATCTACGCAGTCATGGTGTTTTCTTTTTCTTAGGTCTACACCAGAAGCTGTTTGTTGTTCACTCTATTTATACGTGCTATCAGGTGAGTTTCATATTTATCAGCTGGTCCTAGTAGAATCCAACTGAAATGATAAGATATTGATATTTTGATTGCCTGCAGTAATTTAATGGACATTGTCTGAACTTAATCACATGCAGCCTGGCAGTTCATTAGAATAGGTTCTCAATTTGAATCTCAAACAAATACAAACAAAAAAGGGGTCTGAACCCCAGCAGTTATGAGACTACCTTGAAGCAATCAATGTGTGATTTTTCTATTGGTATGGATCTCTTCATTTCTGTGATGGCAGACATTGAGTCAGCGTGTCGGCGGTTAACATGTGAACAAAGAGAACGAGCTGACACACAAGCAGATCCTCAGATGTGGCTCTTTTCCTCAACCTTGACTGACTGCACAGGACATTTGCATTTTAATGGCTTAAACTGCTCGTTGCCCCCTGCATCAGAGTGAAAGCTCAGCTGAAATCATGGGTGACTGCCCACTAACGACACACTGAGACAAGCCAGCTCCCACATAAACAAAAGGCACAAAAACAAAAACCTCGTGGCTGCCCTTCATACATAATCAATGATTTTATCAGATATGTTCGACCATAATGCAAATTTAAAGGGCCAGAGTCTCTGGTAAATCTGGTAGGACAGAGTGAGCCTCTCCAGGTTTACATATTGAACTTTAAGCAGCTGGTTTCTCTTTGCATGTTTAAGTCAGCTTCTTGTTGCCTGCTAATGAACTTGGTGGAGTGTACATTCAATGGACCTACTCAAATGATACAAATTCTTTGTAATTCTCTCATTATTTGAAAGATATTTAAAATACAGTTTGAGACTGACTCTTCTCCCATGGGACCCTGTTGTCCCATAAATGGGTGTGAATGTTTAGTCCTGATGTGGCACTGTGCATGGTAGACCGTGCCATCAGTGTATGAATGGGTGTGAATTGGAGAATTACATGCAGCTTAAAAGCAATTTAAGTGGTCAGAAGACTAGAAAGGCGCTATACAAATAGAATATGGTCTAAGTACACCAGTCTAAACGTAGTTTAGCCATTTCTGTAGCTTCCTCTATTTAATTCAATTTTATTTTTAAGTGTGATTTGAAAAACAAAACTGATCAGTGATAATTGTATGCCCTGTTAATAGAATGACAACTATGAGCATAACGAAGGCTTGAGCATATCAACTTTACCTCACATACTTGTTATCCTGCTGCCACCTAGAGGTCCAGGGCTGTATGGCAACATTAATGTGGTGCCCCCTCTCATATTAACAGCAGATTAACTGAGAAATTAACTGAGAAATGCTTCATGGTGCTGGTGTGTATGCTGCTGCCTCTCGTGCTTGACCAGGCCAAAATTATGTCCTCAGTATTTGAGGTGTATAGATAATATTTCAGATCAGGTACGCCTATTTAACAGCAGATATTTTCACTTATCAAGCACAGATGTTACTCTTAACTATTCAGGTGTTCTGGTAAGCCATGATAGTGTGACAGGAGCCAGCAGGCACAACAAAACCCTGATACCAAAGCAGTTAAAACAGAGTTTCATTTGTCATTGTTTTTATGATTCAAACCTTTGATTTTCTTCCTGTGGCCTGACAGAATGTCTCCTGTGACTTAGGGCTACATCTACTAGAAATTAAGTGGAGGTGAATATTTGACTGATCATTGATCAAGCATTTACCTGTGAAAATAATTCATGCAAACATTATTTACATTTGGGAGCATCGTAGTGTCTGAGGCAAGGCTTGTTAAATCTTGTTTGTATAAATCCAGACAGGATGTAGCCTTTATTACAGACAACAGTAAAGCGGTTGCCTGTGATCACCTTGTGACTGTGCCCCACATTTCCTGGGTCCTGGCACGTCATAACTGGTGCGTCGTAAAAAACAAATGATGATTATTTGTTATCATTGGTAGTAGTAGTAGTACAAGTGTAACGACAAAAAATAATTCTCATGTGCCTTGGATATTCTCTCACAACATGCAGAGCTTATATGTTGTGAAAATAACACATTATTATCATTAGTGCTTTGAAAATGTAGATTGCAAGGTTGTTATTTCAGTAGCTTACTCATTTCTAAAATGTATTGATGTCAAACCACATCATGTGTGTCTTGGACCTCCTCTCACAACTGTTACTGCTGTTGGTTTGCCAAAAAGACTTTAAATGTGTCACACCATATTCAAAAACGCCTCTGATCTTTTACATTGCATCAACTTTCATCCAGTAGTTGTCAGATATTTTTAGTTACTTTTTCCTCACATGTGTTATTGGTTACAGCAGCAGAGAGGAGAACACTTTTTAAAAGTTTGACAGCAGCGATGTGATTGGCTTAAGGAAACTGTGTGCAGAATCTGGTTGGTTACTTTAAAGTGAACACCCCCAATCAGCGGATATAGTAATCACAAGGAGAGAGAGAGACAGAGATTATGAATGAAAAGGAGTGTAAAGATAGTCTTCTTGACTGAACTTGCGCTTAAGCTTCATATCACTTTGATACCAGTAGATGTTCACTGTCTTCTGTATTGTATTTCTATTGTTATTTGTAACTTTATTTTTTTTCCACACAGGTTTTTAGGAGCTTGCAGCTGGAAGTCAATAAGAGTCCACTGATTGCATCTACGTCCCTCCTTATCATGATCGTTGTGTTTAAGGACATGTCATGTGTGGTGGAAAAAAATCTTTTTAACCTCCCTGTGAGAAATAACCAGATGACGAACTTCTTAAAGTATTAAATCATATTTAAAGAACAGACAGTTTGAAATAATTCAGCTGAATGGATAGAGCTCTTTCCCCACGGATGGTTCGGAGGTCTAACAACAATGAATAGACAAAACAGAGTATATATACACATTATCTCGTCTCCCTTCACCCCCCCCTTGGCAGATGTCGTCGTCCTCCTCTGTCTGCCGATGCACCCACCAAGGCCATGTCCTCAGCCTTTTGGCGGGAAGAGGGTTAGGTGATGAGATCAGGATGACACTACTGCAAGTCAGAAATACTAAAATACCTTTAAGTGGTGACATAAGGATAACACTACAGAAAGAAAGAAATGCTAAAATACCTTTGCCATGAGATCATTTAAATTAGTCTGTTTGGCCTCATCTGCATTTCTGCAGGTTTTGAGCAATACAAGTTAACTAAGAGAACGGTATGATAAATTTCTCCAACAATTTCCCCTTTGGCCATTTCTATGGCCATTACAGTATTTACAATTGATCAAAACATCAACACATATTACCCAGAATGGTTTACATATGCACATCATTAATCAATAAGGTTAAAAACATCAGCTGTTTTTGTGAGTTCCAAGCAACTCAATGTTGTAGCCAGCTAGGGAACGTTAACATCAACATGTTAAAATAAATCTCCTGAGATGAGGTGAAAACACATCAGACCTCCATCTCTGTTAAACTGTATAATGAGACAACATGTCAGTGAGCTTTATAATAAACAATAATCAATTTGTAAGAAATTCTACCATTCAAGTATGTAATAAACATCAGAATCATCTGTCAATTCAATTGATTACTTCATCAAACAAAAGAAAACATTAGCTATTTTGTGAGATTATATTTCTAAAATAGAAAGCTATAACAAACATAAGTATTACACAAAAAAATGTCACTTTCGTAGTCCTAAGGGAGGAAACAGTCAGATGTTGCAGAATCTGCTGTTTTAGACTAAACAGTGGAATGCACATGTGTGATGTCTAAAATGTGTTGGATCTTTGTCTCACTCTTCTGATGTGATCCATCGGTACAGTAGACTGTGGTCACGTTTTAAACACGTCACAGTTGTTGTGCTGCTGGACTGTGACCTTAACATATTCATATCAGCTAAATACTTTTACAAATCGTTTCTTTAATCTAGTGGTTGCTGGTTTTGGTTCTTCTCACTATAATTGTTTACATTTGGTTGTACATCCTTTGGTTGCCATGGTTTCTCATGCATCAATTATTAGGAAACACAATTCTTATTGCACAGAAGAGCAGAAAAAACAGTGAACCCTCTTGTGTACCATGCTAAATGCATTTGTCTGCATTTCTGCAGGTTTTGAGCAATACAAGTTAACTAAGAGAATGGTATGATAAATTTCTCCAACATCATGCTTATTTTAAGATTCTTTCTTTTCAGTATTTTGTGTTTCACGTGCATGTGCATGTTGATATGCATTGTTCAAAATAACATTACTTTTCTCATGAGGTCCGTCTGAATATACCTTTATTCACCCTCTTTGGAACGCTCCATTTTAGCTCCTGTCTCTTTAAGCTCCCCTCAAAAAAAAAGCTCTGGATGTAAAATGTGATGCACTTTTGCAAAAGCGCTTCTGAAGGACGGAGGTGTTTGTCCTCAGGGTCCCTCAGATTCATAATCTATCCCTGATTATTTATTGTATTGCCAGTTATCTGTTTGAGCTATTGTTACAAATCATCTTGGTTTTGGATAATTTAATAAATTACTATCCTCTATCATTTAGCAAAAATCCCATTTACGATGGTTTTCTATGCATGTTTGGATTCATTGTGGCACAACCCTCTACTTTGGTTTTTAAATATCATGTTACACATCACAGCAGGAAACGACTGACCATGAGGGCAGATTGTTTGTTTACAATCATTTTAACCAAACCTTATCCATACAACACAGGATTTGATCACTTAGTGTTTCAGTATAAAAACCATGAACCACATGCCGTTTCATTTCAGTCACCAGATCCCAACCCAAGAGAGCACTCAAGGAGAGTCTGGGCTTCAGTTATCTAGGTCCCATTAGGACAGTTCCTCAAGTAGTGTTTAACAATAGGGAACCAGTTCATAAGTGATTGTTGATGGTGTCTTTTCAGGTGCAATTCCCAAATATCCAATAACTAATCTGTTGAGTGAACTGGCCATGGTTTATGTTTTTTGTTAGTGATCACTTATGAGGTGTGGGTGAGGATATCTCAATTACTCAACAGATGGTAAATGACAGTTATGAACCAATATGCTGTGTTAAAATATATTGTGTCATATTAGAAGGAAACAAACCAAACGTCATGAGATTATTATGAATAGCAGAGCCACTAGAAATGGAGTTTCCTGCTTTTCTTCTCAATTTCTGAGAGGTTTACTCTCTTCTTGTGTGTAGACTATTTGTAATATTCAGTATAATAGCTACACCAACATAAAATGTTACTGAATAACACTCATATGGAGCAAAATAAAGGTGTTATGTTTCCTCAAACTAGGATCGCTGAGAGGAGGGGAACTAACAAAAATGTCAGTGGAAAACCAGAAGTCAAAACCAAAAAGTTAAATTAAGAATGGGTTCTGACATCCATGGGCTGCTCACAAACACTGCTTAGCAGTATAAAGGGACTGAAAAGACACCAATGAATGCCCACCAAAACCAAAAGTAAGAGTCCAAAAGAAATGTGGAGCTAAAAGTTACCACAAAGTTGGGACAACTAATAAGACCAGGGAGGGACCAAATACTGGCTATTAATTTAATTACAAACAGGGTGAACTGAAGGCGTTTACTCTTTGGAAACAACACACAGAGTGAAAGAAAGAACACAGGAGTTGTGTGTGGCAGCCTTTTAACAGCTTGTCCAACCCAGCTGAGACCAATCTGTCTTAACAAGGAGCCTGCCAGGAGACCAGCTGCTGTCTACTCAAGAGGACTGACTGACAAGGCAATTTTGATTGACAAACAGAAACACATTCTGAACTTGTGGAAATTAAAAATGCTCACATTCAAGATGAAATAATGAGAGAATGGACTGTAGTGCTTAACTGCCATCAGATGGAAATTAAAGACATTGCTTTCCACAGTGTTATGCATTCTTTATTTCCAACCCCATAATCTCTCATTTGACTTAGAAATGGTAGTAGAAATGAAATTACAAGCTATGTGTGCATACTTATGATAGGTCACTGATGATGATGTCAAGGGGTTTCGGAAGGACTTTTACCCCCAATCTAGCAGCTGTGAAAGTTGTGGGAAGATGTCCAATACACATGAGAAATGGTTTGATTTCAATATGTTTAGAAAAGAGCACGCTCAGATGTTGTCCACTAGCAGCGCATTATGTGGTGGTGGCACTTATGTGTAAAATAACGTGCCACCGACATAGAATCAACTTAATGTTTAGGAAAAAAACAACACTTATTTAGGTTGAGACAACACATCATGAATGGGCTTCAGTATGTAAACTTAGTAAAATACATGAACATGTCACAAACGTAACTTAAATATAATTTTGGGGACACGATCATTGGTTGCATGTTTATCATTGGAACCAATGCAAAGAGTAAAAGTATCCCTTTCAGAGAAATGCAGTGTCATCAATAATTGTATTGAAATCAACTAAATTTTGTACAACATTTTCATTTACAATTGTAAGTATGAACTGCATCATTGAAGGGGACATACCATGATCAATTTACTTTTTCAGGGCATTTGCACATGCATTTATGTATATGGAGTCCCTACCAACCCACAAACTGTGAAATAAGACAACCTTTGCAAAAAAGCAGAGCTGATGTTTTCGGTGGAAGTTCCTAATTGTGTACAGTGGGTGGAAAAAGCTGTATTTCCCAGAGACTCATTACTTTTACCATATGGACAGTTTGAGCAAAGCAAAGCAAAGCAACTTCATGTGGAGAATCTCCAGAAAATGAGCAGAGTGGATCTGCTTCTGTGTTGAAGGCATAATGATGACATGAAAATGTTCTTATTTCTGTTCTTATTGTAGAACATTATTAGCATGGGTAGGGTGACCGTGGCTAAGTGAAGAGCAGGGCCGCCTCTCAATCAGAGGGTTGGTGGTTCGATCCCCGGCTCCTGCTCCACTAGCCTCATGTCAATGTGTCCTTGAGCAAGACACTTAACCCCAAAATTGCTCCTGTAGCTGCGTCTACGGTGTGTAGATAGATACTGAATTGTAAGTCGCTTTGGATAAAAGCATCTGCTAAATAACTGTAATGTAGTATGGTGTGTCTACCGAACAAATCCACATTAAATTATTATTATTTTATGTTAACATGTTTAGAACTTTTCTTCTTTTAGTATACAAGTGTTCATGACAATACAATCTTAAACTGCTTTTAAATATTAGTCTTGGCCAAATAAAGTACCTGAATAGTATAGTGTCAGTAAGCCTATGTGCTGAAACATGTTGGTTAGATGTCTTTAGAAGATATATCAACCAACATACTGTTGTCTGGGGTGCAGGGGAATGTGACATATTGCCTAAATGTGCAAACGGACAAAATATCTATGTTTTAATTTTGTATCAGAAGGGATATTTGTGAAGCTTATAAGGACTTAAGTGTGAAACGTTTGCCTAAAGCAGAACAGCTGGAGGTTAGAGTGGGTGACATCAGCCGCTCCACTACCGCCCCCTTCTGGTCTGGACAGGATCCAACACTGATCCTTTTTAACATTATTGACATAAAGTTAATTTTACGTCAAAATGAAATAAGTACATGAGCAACAATGTGACTAAATCCTGTGTGGGTCACATTCTTCTAAAGATAAACATATTAATTTCCTCAGATATTAGTATACATCACCACAAATATGAATATAAAGCACCACACATTTATTTTACAGCATCCCAAATATGCTGTCCAGGGCAGATCAGAGTTGAATCACTGAATCCATGGAAATATTATAATACATGTTTGATTCCTATATTTCAAACATTTTGAACATTATCATCCCACAAATATGAGTTGCTGTGAAGTGTACCTTTAAAATGTTGAAGTGACATTCAGAGATTTATTTTTTAACTTTTGTTGTGATTGTTTTAGCCTAAACACATTGGTTAGTGTTAATTGTTATTGGGGTGGATATGTATAGATATGTTAAGTTATTATAATCTTCTAATAAATTAAGTATATTAAGGGGTGAAGGGGTCAGTTTGTGTTTTATTCAGGATTTAATTGTTTGGTTAATTTTTATCAATTTGCAATGCGCCACCAGTGAACAACACTTATTTTCCTTTTATAATGTATCACATCTGGTGTCAGTGTTAAGTGTGAATAAGTCTGAAATGTAATAGTGTAGTTATTTATGTTAGTAGGTTGTAATGAATGTTTTTTTAAACCTTTGTTCTAATTCTAACTGCTGTAAAAAACGATTGAATCTACAGGTGGATGGACCATAATAAAACCAACAATAGCAACTTAAAGTTAAAAGGAATTTCATTCACAATGTAATACAGTTCAACACAACATGTAACAATGTTAGAAAATGATCAAGTACATTCAGCATTTCACATCATAAAGATACAATAATGTAAACATTTCAACATTAAAATAGATGAGCATTATACATTTTACTATACATGTGTTTTAAAATAGTTTAAATGTTGATCATGTGCCTGTTGGTTAGTTTCAACGTGGTTGTTCTTGACATTTTAATACATTATAATAATAATTTTCACAAATTTTGATATTTGCAATTAATGCACATGTGATGTTGTTGATTGTTTTGCACCTTCCACTATCTCTTTCTCTGGCATTGTGGCACCACATTGTTATTGAAGCTTCAACTTGTGATTCCACGACTCGGTTTCTTGTTTCTTTTTTTTCAATTTTTTTTTACAGCATCTAAGTGAGAAACAAAACAACAATTAAAATGTAAAAAACAAAACTACTTAATACTGCATTAATATGACCCTGTTAGAACCTTTCACACATTCACCTCACCTGAATGCGGTCCATTAACAGACTCTGCTACGCTGAGTCTCTGCTCCTCCCTATAGTTTGGTCTGTACCCATCCAGCTGTGACATGCTCGAAGACATCTTTGTCTTTGTTCATCTGTAAGATAGGAATTATTTGGTTACTTGGACATACAGATTATGTAATAAGCAAAATAATTTGGTAGCATGTAAACATCATTTGTAGAAGACTGAGTTGTGTGTGACCACACCAGAATACTTTTCCATCTTTCCGTTGTTCTTTGTCTTTAATTCTTCCTGAAGTTGAACTTAAAGAAAACGATTGGGCTTCACTGCGCTCCATTTCAACCATAAAGACTTAATACACAGGTAGAGTAAATTAAATACACAGAAATCTTGTTATTTATTTACCTCTTTGTATTTATTGCCAGCCAACCCCTCGTCCTGAAGGCGGGGGGACCTCCTCCTGCTTCAGACCACGACAGCAGCTGCTAGTCCATCTTGAAGCTACACCTTCAGCAACTGCAGAGAGACAATGGGGAGGGAAACAACATGCTTACCTGTGAAGTTCCCGTGGCTGCTCACCTGGGCTGGATGTTCCTCAGGAGCCCGCCACATAAAGTCCCACTATCCCTAAGCTGCTCTACATCTGAGACCAGACACAAAACACTCAGTCAGGACACAGTTAATGGATTTAACAATCTGTCTGAAGTAGACAATGTTTGTGTGTTAATGGAAACAACAGCAGAAATAGTTTGGTGTATGTTTGACTTCAGGAGGACACAGTGTTGTCCTCTTACCCGTCGCTGGTAGAACAGGATGTAGGCCGTTTCCTGACGACGTCGGCAGACGGAGGCCCCTGTAGTCTCTGTGACCGCTGAGTCGTTATAGGTGAGCCAGCGGTCAGCGGGGTCGTCCGGCTGCACCTCTGGGTGCATCCCCTCACTCACGTAGTGTCCTAACAGCAGAAACATCGCTGTTAAATCAGGCGTCAGTTGTGTATCTACAATGTGTCTGAAAACCTGACAGAGGACGACCCAATGTGACATTCAGAGTGTGATCATCTTACCACTGTTCCCTCTGGAGCCTAGATGGCTGATGACTCTCACCAGACTGTAACAAGCCTCAGCCTGAGAAGGAACAACAATGGTTAGCAACACTTACACACTAAACAGCTGTGCACAGACCAAATGCTCTTTGTGTTTGATCTCAGGTGAGTTCATACTTACCTGGTTGGAGGTCACCAACAGCTCCCTGAAGAGCTCAACTGGATCCTTCAGCTTCTCCAGCTACAGAGATGGAGTGAAGCGAAAATGCTTCAGATGCAGCATCAGCACTCTGTAGACAGGAAGTGAACAGGAGAGGATGAAAACATTAGAGCTGTCCCCACAAGATTGTTGATTTGATGAATGGAAACTAATGGTTACAAATATCATATCTAGTCGACAGAAAATCTAAAACTGTACAATGTTCAGCAAAAATGTAAAGTAAACATGATCTGTGGTTAGGGAGTCAGCACTCTGTGGTCCTTTGAGCTCGGTGGATGACAGGTGGGCCAGCTGTGTTGGATGTGATGTCACTCACTTGGCCAGCGTGGCAAAGGTGGTCTGTTGGCTGGATGTGCTGCCACCACAGTCATGCCTGAAGTCCAGCTCCTCTATATATATATATATATATATATATATATATATATATATATATATATATATATATATATATATATATATATATATATATATATATATATATATATATATATATATATATATATATATATACACACTGGATAACAAACATGGACAGAAGTGTGTGTCTCTTCATGGGGTGGTGTCATTGAAGGAGGACAGGTGGATCTTACCATCAGGCAATCCTGGACCATCTGCTGGACTGAACCTCCAGGCACCAGGTCCAGGGACAGGTGAGTGAAGTCCTCCTGTCGGGTAAACCCGTTTCCACAGCTGCACAATAAAGGGACAATACACGTAAAAACCACAGCCATACAGGTCATGACAAAGGAAAGAGTGTACCAGATGGATTTCACATCTCGCTGACATGACAAGCTACATTCCATCCAGAAAGAATCACAAACCACAATAATTAATAATAACTAAAGAAATTCACATGCATTGTATTGAGGTGGAGGCAGATGTTTCAGAGGCAGACATCTTAAAATATGACCTTGTTGGCCTGTATGAGTCATGTAAAATCAATGCTGGATGACGATACTAAAACTGTGGTCGTCTGCCACCTCCAGCTGAATGTGACGTGTGTTTCTCTTTGGTTTTACCTCTTGCAGGTCCTGGTCATCTGCATCCTGAAGACCAGGTGGTCCTCGACGGGGCATCTGTAGCTCTTTCCCCCACCTGCAGCAACTCCCTGCAGCAGGGGGGACAAACTCTTGATCTGATCCAGGACGGCTGTCAGGAATTCATGAGCGTCCTGAACACACAGAATAAAAAGAGGGTTTGATGCAGAGAGGAGAAACAACTAGTAGGAGGTTCAACAACAAGAACCATCAAACCAGCTGACTCACTTTCTGGTGGTGGTCCTGGAACTCAACGCCCTCTATTCTTCAACGAATAGAGGGCGTTGAGTTTGAGGCGTGGGTCGGTGGATTTGTGGCACCTCGCGATGTTTACGAATCTTCTGCAGAAGTCAAAGAGAAAATGGGGGTGGTGAGTTTCTACAGTCAGCGCTGTTATTTCAGTTTGTTCTCAAGGACAGGAGTGTGTTTTTAGTGTGTGTGAGAGTGTGTGGCTGCTGTACCTGATCAGTTCAGCCTCAGGGACTGAACCCCACACCTCCTCCTGGCTGTGGACGTCTCTGGTGAAGTCCGTCAGTGTGAGCAGGCTCTGGAGGCTGGAGTTCACGTAGCAGATCAGTGCTGGGTTTGGAAACCTGACAAACACAACACGTCACAATGACATCGACATCATTAAAGTCCCCAGTGACAAACTGTAGCTTATTTTCTCTCAGTTATATTGTAGTTTTGATTTGATAGATTTACGTTGTTTGTATCTAAAAAGTCTACCTTTTAAAAAAGCTTAATGAATTTTGACATGATGTCTCCGTAGGAACTTGAATATGTAAATAAATCCTCTTGAGCCCTAGCCCTATTTTTAGGCCTCTGCTCGAAAATTGCATACCCATACTCAAATGAGTATATTTCTGCAACTACAAGGTTTATTTAAACATTTACACATTTTGCACAATGTGAGCCATTTTAATTTTCTCATGTACCAAACTATATATTTCACTTGTATATATCACTAATGGTGTTCAATACATCCAAATACAGCAGTTATGACTTTATTTGAAGGCCAGAATCCTTTCTGAGCCCTTTCTGAGTCTCTGTGTTCATTCAAATTTTTGGTCATTGACACCTCCTTCGATGCGTTAGAGCCAATAGAATTGAGTTGTTCCAAGTGGGGTAAGATTGACAGCGCTAATGCTTTGTTCTAGCTGAATTTGATGCACATGTCCAGAATCCGTGGACTGTCTGCTTTCTTTTGAGGTAACGAGTGTGCGTATTGCATAAAATACCACAGCGATGGAGCCAGAAATGTGGCGAGTGGGTTGCATAGGTGACGCTATATGGATTTTGGTAATAACTTTAGTTAGCTTTTGAGTTGAGTTTGGAGCATGTAAAAATGGCTTACATAGTCTTGTAGCCCAGGCTCTGCTGTTTAATCTGAAGTATAACATCATTATATTCGTTATTTATAAGTGCATTCTTATTCACTCTGTGCGCTAAACTTTCTCCGCAGCCCCCAAAAATGGGGGCGCTAGGGCTCAAGAGGTAGCATAGTTAGGGCATTTTATGAAATTTGGCCAGGTCGCCGTCTTTTTTCAGCTTTTTAAAAAAATTTCAATGTCAAATTTGGAATATTTGATGCCTTCAAACCCAAATAATAGTCTTTTTAAATCACTACACTAATTGTGAACACACTGCACACACTTCCTGGGAAATTTAAGACATTCTGTTCATCAAATAGTCAATTTCTTAGGAAAAACCGTTGAGTGGAAGACTCTTCACCAAATCTGTGTTTTTGCGAAAGTCCTGATGAACATGGTGTGACCTGTTTAGCTTTATACTAAAAAAATACACTAATTTCTACACTGATAACGCTTTTAAAACTATGAATCAACACATTCACCGTAAATAAAACGATAAAATAAATGTAAAAGTGATCTTACCTGCTCGGTGATTATCTTACCGGGTGGGCAACACCCTACAGCAGGTGTTTCTCGTTAATCTGTGGTCAACTGAGGGTCGTCTTCAGGTTCTTCGGTTCTCCACAAGTAGTCGATGAATCAGTAGTTTCGTTTTCCAATAAAATCCCTTTTCCAATAGATTAAAACTCCAAGAGTTGTCTTCCACAGAAAGGCCTTGCAACAGGTCAACTCGTCTCCAAGTTCAGATGCAAAGTGAGAAATCTGAGGTCCGCTGATCTTTTATATCCTCGGTTGCATTGTTTCCAAGACATTTATTTCTCAAACCACAAAACAACTGGTACAAAAACGTGCATACTCAAACAACAATTACCACTGTGTAAAAATGCAGAACCTGAGAACAGCCCAAAAGGACTCTCAAAAAACAGTCAACGAGCTGGTGTCAGAAATTTCTGCCTTGAAGGAGCAGATGGCCGCCAAAGAACTCGGTTGTGAGCAGGAGAAACAAAAAATATTGAAGGCTCGACAGTCAGAGAGACAGCTTTAGGAAACACGCACAGGCGGACAAGAAAATCCGAGAGATGGAGATGGACGAAGTGATCAGCTCTCTTAGTCAAAGTCCAAAACAGGACAGCCCATTTGAAGAGGTGCAGTACACAAGAACTCTCAAAAACCAGAAAAAATCATTTGTGTGTGAAATATTTTTCTCCTCCGCAAATCGCCAACTTAAGGTGGTGGTGGAGGAGTATGAGTGGCTCAGTGATCCTGGGAGCCATGTTGGGGCAGTAGCCCCTGGTAGGGGCTCCCAAGGCAAACAGTTCTCAGGGGAGAGCCCAGACTAAGAGCGGTTAAAAAATGATGAATAGCAGCCCACGAGCTGATCATCGGCAGCATAGACTAGCTCTTTGCTGTATTTGCTAGCATTTGACTTAAATCTTGAGTCAAGATAGCCCGTTTTAATCAATGTTAACTTTGAATCCATGATTGAATGTTTAAACACTATTTCACTGAATAAACACTAAAAAGTCTTCAAGGGCACAGATGTATCACAGCTGTGAAATACTCTTCTCATTGTAACAGTAGTTCAAATATTTATAAGTGAATGCATCTTATCAATGGATTTGGATTTTTAGCAACATTCACTGAATCAGCCCCTACATCACCTGTCTCTAAGAGCTAAAGGTGGGGTGTGGCATTGGGGATCAATTTAAATTCCAAACCATCATATTCAATATGAAATTGAACAATACAAATGATATCCCTTTTATCTGGAGCATGTTGCCCTGAGTGGACATTTTACATTCAAACCAATATTTAACATTAAATATCAAACTGAAGTGACATTGACACATTCTAATTGACCACCAGGGGGTGCAACATACAAAGATCTGAAACTTTGTGTCCAAAGGTGGTTGAATCTTGAATCTTTCTGTTTTTGATGATGCAGTGAATGATTTAGTTGTATCATATGGAGAAAAAATAACATAAACAGCAGGAAGTCTAAGAGTTAAAATGCCTGAGACTGAAAATGATAAATTGTAGATGCACATTACCATACAGTAGAGAATTACCGTCTGATATATATATATTGGGGAAATGGATAGTTGGGGTGGGGTTTTTAATCTTCATATGCTTCATATCTCAAATATTTAAACTATTTCATATCTTATGTTTTGGTTTCTAGTAAACCACTTGATAATTTTGTTTTAAAAGGTGCTATATGAATAGTTATTTAATCAGCATCATCTCACCATACATTGATATGTTATGTCGTAGTATTTTGTTTTAGAGCTGTGTTAATGTGTCTCTATACAGTGGGTGATTAAAACCACCCAGAATGTCATTGGCACCCATCTACTGTAATAAAGTTATTGTTATTATTACTGCTCATCAGTGATGAAGAAGTGATGAGAAGAGGAGCCGGCAAAGAGCTCAAATGATAATAAAAGACAAAACCCACCGAGCCACAACCTGTTCACCCTGCTACCGTCTGGAGAGAGGTACAAAAGTATCAGCTGATGAACCACCAGACTTCAAAACAGCTTCTGTTCTCTGGCTGTGAGACTCCTTAATTCATCCTCCATATTGAATAGTTAATTTTTGTTGTTTGTTTTCTTTTCCATATATCAAATTGAGACTATAATCTAAATTTCATTGTGTAACCCTGTCGTACAATGACAAATAAAATCCTTATAACCTTATTGATTCATTGTTTCCACAGAGACAGTATTATTGAAACAGACGGACACAAAGTGAGTGTTTTGGTAACTTTTATTTTACAAAAAAAAAAAAAGGGGAAAAAGTTCACATCGACATGTAGTCTCAATATTACAGTATATTGAAATTCTTCTCCATGGAAGTAAAATACAACATTTTTTATTTCATTTTAATCTTATATTAAAAATATCAAATAGTACTCATCTAGCAGTGCTTACAGTATTTTAAGATATGTCGCAGGCTTGATAGCAGAAAGGTTGGCCAGTCTTAGCGGGAGCCTTGTAGAGATGACCTACCTTTGTGTTACCTGACCTGGTTTGATTGACAAGCTGAACATGCAATGAGGGCAACTACACAAATCAAGTCTATAGATTATAACGGTGCAGTAAGACACTTGGAACAGGCTTGCAATGAAACAACGAGAAAAAAAAAGCTAAATGTTCCATTTCGTGTGTTTTTCCTCCCAAACAACCCTCATGTCACAGAGTGCCCTTTCTCCTCTACAAAGTGAGCTGAAATTATCTGCCAGACTTCCTGTTGATCTTATTTTTCTTCTTCTCAGTACAGCTTACCAACCATGGACATGGTGAATGAGAAAATCAGCCTAAAAATAACATCACTACCTGAATAAACTTCAAAAAACAGACTCCTTAGAGCATTTCTCTAGTTGCACAGAACTGTACAGGCACACATATCATATATATTTAAAATAAATAGGGATAATTTGGCCGAGACTCACTGGGGAGGGCGGTTCTCTCTTGTTTGTCAGCACAGAGAGGCGCATCACCAGCCATTTATCAGGATGGCTTCCCAGCCACTTCTAAACATCACAAGTTCTCATAGTCCCTTAAACACTCACTCACTCACTCAAGTAGAACCACATCGTCGCTCACACACCCCCCCGTCCTCCTCCGCCACATGCACAAAGCCAGAAAGACAGAAAAAGTAAACAAAACAGCTGTTGAACAGAATTATTAAACATATAAATGCCATTTTTTCTAGAATGCCTCTGATCAGGAAAAAAAAAAGAAAAAAAAGAAGAAGCTGGAGGCTGAGTCGCCTGGTTTCTGAGATCAACATGCGCACACGGGTTTGATCCTGTGCCACCGCGCCGGGCCGTGGCCCCTCGATCTTTCCCCCACACGGTCCAAGAATGCCTTGTCGTCTTGACGATGGGAGGCGCCCGGCGGCTCTGCTCTCCTCACATTAGAAACAGGACGTGACATGTGACGAGTAGACGACCCGGGAAATCTCCTTCACCACCTCCATCAAGCTCGGCTACATCTCTTTTCAGGATTGGGGGGTGGGGGGGATGTGAGGGTGAGGTGGGGGTGCAGAGAGGAGGGATGTGTGTGTGTGTGTGTGTGTGTGTGTGTGTGTGTGTGTGTGTGTGGGGGGGGGGGGGGGGGGGGGAGCTGTACAGTCGAGATGAGCCGCCTGCCGGAAAGGAGAGGTGAGGCAGGAGGACCGAGCGGCGAGCACCGGGGTTTGAACGGAGTCTCTCACTCTCTCCTCTCCAGACGGCGCCCTGAGGGAGGTGGGTGGGGCTTAAACGTCAGTGGAAAAGTAGAGCGTGTTGCGCTTCAGTTCAGCAAAGGAGATGGGAGGATGCTGCAGGTAATACAGCAGCACCTGGACCTGGGAAGAGAGAAAACAAGTTT
>NW_027176912.1:0-18276 GCF_023349555.1 Cebidichthys violaceus | reverse complement strand
GCAACATTCAAAGTTAATTTTTGTGGTAAAAAAACAATTAGTTCGTATTGATCAAGAGTTTAAAACTCATCTGTTTCTTCAGCACATTAAATGTTAAATTAAATGTTGCTTAATCCTGGTTGGTACATTTATTGATGATGGTCTATCCGACTGAGCCCCGCCCACTTCAAACTAGAGTGACGAGCACAGACCAAAAACACAAGTATAGAAATTTCTCATCTGAAAGATCAAAAGAGACATTTTTTTTTTTTCAAGGTCTTTAAAAAAAAGAAGTCTGACGGTCAACATTTTCAGAAGTGAGTTGTCGACGCAAAGCAAGAAAAGAGGCGAGAAAGTTGCTGCTTTTTGAGCTCAACTTGCTATTTTATTGCACTGCATTCTATTTTATCCACCCCTCGTTCACCCGAACTCCTTTTCCTAAAAAAACCCCTAAAAAAACACATCTGTTCAAATTCCTATCCAAGATTTACTGCACATATCTAATGCAACAACAATGTCCCGAAACAGATGCTTCAACGTCTACATCAGTTCTTTGCCAACTTTAACTAAAGATTTTATCAACTTTATCCGATTCAGTGCTCCTCACTCACATTACTATGACTCAGCAAACGGCACAGTTCACCTGTTCGTCTTCCTCTCCCTCGTCTCTACTGTCCAAACAAGGTGCAGGAGATCTGACCGTTCTCATGGTCCCTGAACCACATGACCACGACCTGCCTGCTGCTGCTGCTAGCCGTCAAGAGGGATATTTGTTTCTGCAAGTGTGTGTGTGTGTGTGTGTGTGTGTGTGTGTGTGTGTGTGTGTGTGTGTGTGTGAGTGTGTGTGTGAGTGTGTGTCCGACCTGCTCAGCTGGAGCTGTGAGAAGAGGAAACTGGAGTGTTTAGATGAAGACACACTGACAGAGACGAAGAGGACAGAATGAAGATCGAGAAGAAGAAGGAGAAACTGCGTTCGATCAACACGGGAAGCTCTTTAGAGCGATTCGTTATATGTATAGATGCAGAATAAAGAAGAGCTGGAATATTACTATTCATAATGCAGCGATCAACTTTACAAACTCCTATCCCTCACCTCTGCATGACCTGATCCTGGAGCAACGTCTGGTTGTCCTTCAGTGACAGGCGGGGCAACTCCAGGAAGTACACGCCCCCTCCCTCCGTCCCGATGCACAGCAGGTCGCTGGACCTCAACAGGAGGAGGACGGTCACCCGAGTGGCACTGAGAAGAGGAGGAGGAAGAGGGAGAAGAGTGACGTCGTCATTCATTTGAATATGAAAGAGAGTGGGACAAATTCACCCGTCTCTTTGGAAACTGAAAGCAGGAAAAGACATTTTTGGACGACCAAAAACTTTACAATTAAAAGAGTTAAAGTTGTAAGACGTAAATACGAACAACTCCCAGACCGGACGACGCCATGGTAGAGACCTGTCAATCACAATGTAGCCCCGCCCCTAAAGCATCCCCTGCTTTATGGTCTGTTTGACTCTAAATGGAGCATAATGTACTAAATGAACATCATGCTGTGTTGAAGAAGACTTGAAACTAGACATTGAGACCATAAACTCATGTTTACAATGTTTACTGAGGGAATAAATCAAGAGAGAAGTAGAGTCATTTTAGACTAGACTTCTATACAACCAGAGGAGTCGCCCCCTGCTGGTCAGTAGAGAGAATGCAAGCTTAAGGCACGTCAGCATTAGCGTCACTTTTCAGACCTGGAGGTTGCTGCCTGCTTTGAGAACTGTGTCCTTTTAAGTTATAATCATGAAGACTTTAGCATATCATTAAAACATTGGCTTTGAAATGACGACAACTTCAGGGATTATACATTTGAAAGCAAAAATCTGTATGAACAGGCTTTAACGTACCTGCAGCTCTCAATGCCGGGTCTTCCTGGCAGGCTGTAGCTGTCCACTTCCTCTAGATAGACCACGCCTTCTCTCTTAACCCCTCCCACCTCTCTAGGGGCGCCGGCCACCAGCTCCCACAGGTGAATCGTGTTGTCGTCCAGCAGTGACAGCAGGCGGCCCTATCACAGATCAAAAGTGAACATGAGCGTCACTTTTGTCCACCACTCTTGTCACAAAAAGGAGTTCTTACATTCAGAGAAATAAGCGGCTTACCTGTCCGGGCAGGAAGTGGATCTGAGTGACAGCAGTGGTGTCTTTGTGTAGTCCTGTGAACTCCACACCAGGAGACCCGTAGCTGCGAGGGTCCCGTCAAGGAAATTAAACAACAAAAGCAAGCTTTGATACTGAACAATGAAAAGACAAAATCAAAAGTCCACCTTCAGCTGCAAGCGCAGCGACAAACAAGCATAGTCGGGACCTAATTGTAGTCAATATGAACGGATTGTTGGGAATTACACAACTAGGAGCAATATTTATACATCGACACATCCTGTATATCTGCCGCCGTCATGCTGTAATTGATGGCGAAAACGTTTTCTTTTCAAAATAGAAGCTGAAGTGTCAGAGGGCAGAAACTGTGAACAGTTAAACTGGTAATTAACTGTCTGTAAAGCAGAAGAAACACACTGGTTAGGTGTAATAGCAGGGGAGAAATTAGAACCCTATAACAAAGCTCATAGCAATTTCCAACACCAGATGACGCAGATGCTCATAACCACCACTCTGCGCGTGCGCGCATGTGTGCGTGTGTGTGTGTGTGTGCGCGTGTGTGTGTGTGTGTGTAAAATCAGCAGCAAACTTCAGAGTCCTCTCTTCGTTAGTCCAGTAAATGAAGCTCAGCTGATAAACTGAAAAGCTACACTTAAGAACTGTGACGCAGAGTACACGACTACGCTAAATTGGTCTAAACTGCAAATTAGCACGCACACGCACACACACACACACACACACACACACAAGCAGCTACACACACACTTGTGAGCAATATCGACACACTGCTTACATAAGCCTTTTCGGAATGTGGATTAAAAATGCAGAAAAATAAGAGGGAATCTGGGGAGTTCCCTCTCGTGTTTGTATTAAGAGTGTGTGGAGAGCTGGTTTTATATTATCATCTATTTTCATGGAAGATATTACAGCTACATATATATTTTATTTCCCTCTCTTTTAATTCCTTTTCATACATCCAGTGGCGGGGGTGTTATCTTCCCTACTTGCCCAGGAGGATTTGTTTACAGATCCACTTATCTTCATCTCTACTTAGCTTCTCCTCCTATCTTTCCTTTTATCCCTCCACTCTCAACCTCTGTGAGATACTCAGTGACGGATTACTCATTCCCCATTTCTTTAACCCTCTCTTTCCGCTGCTTTCTAACGGCTCTCTTGTTCGAGGAAAGGCTACTACAAGTTGACTGCTCTTTCCAGTGGAGTTTCAATACCAACATTTTATCTGCTGCCTCCTTTCTAAGCTCTTGGTAACGCTCTTCGTCCGACTTCTCTCCACTCTGCGCCGATTCTCAGGTTCACAGAAAACTAGGAGAAAGAAAGAGAACGACGACTGAATAATGGAGACACAGAAAAACAGAAATGAAAGAAGTTGCACTGCTTTACTTCAAAGTTAAAGCCTTTACACACCGGGGGTGTTCTTTTCTTTTTTTAACTCATACTTATGTACGAATATTAGTGAAAAAGAGACGCATTTCTGTTTCTAAACAAGGTTGATTTTTCATATTATGCAGAACGGGTTGAGTTGCGCCTCTATTCATGAAACAACAACAGTTGCTCTGTAGTCAGAACCAAGACGGCAAACTTCATTACTACTGTTAACCTCGATAAAAGGCAGCAGGGGCCAGATCTACGCCTTACATTCCTCCCCTTCACAATAAAAGCCCAACACAAATAATACTCGAGCATTATGTATTTTGGTGTTTATTCGTCACACCCCCGGTGTGTAAACATCTTTATAAGTGAGAAAACTGACAGGAAAGAAAGTGAAAAGAGTTCCACCGCTGATCAGAAGGAAAACAGATGGACAGCAGCGGTTTGTCTGTGTATTCCAGCTATGCAGCGATGACCACAACTCAGTCATCACAAATCTATACAGCAACTCCCACACATTTAAAGCTGGCTGTGCAGGAAAAGAGTGCAAAGAAAGCTGTCAGTGCACGGAGAAAAGAAATAAGACCACTAACTACTATTTAAGAGTCAGAGCCGGGACACTTGGCTGATCTGTAGCACCTCTGACAGGAACCCGGCAACTACCATCTCCTGTTTCAATCTGTTCATTCCACACAACCCAGAGAAAACATGGCCGACAGGCAGCAGGACAGTCGTAAAGCTGGGCAGAGAGTTTTTATTGCTTTAAGGTCGGAGGGCAAACAAAGTGTGTGTGTGTGTGTGTGTGTGTGTGTGTGTGTGTGTGTGTGTGTGTGTGTGTGTGTGTATATAAAAATAATACAAAAGCTCAACTATGGCCCATGGGTCACACACACACACACACACACACACACTTCCTGGTCATGGTGATGTCAGAGGACAGCTGGAGGAGGGATTCCCGGTCATGATGTCATCAGTGTGTGTGTGTGTGTGTGTGTGTGTGTGTGTGTGTGTGTGTGTGTGTGTGTGTGTGTGTGTGTGTGTGTGTGTGTGTGTGTGTGTGTCCTGTGAATTAAGCCATGGCATCTGCTCATTTGGCTAATAACAAAAGCCCTCATTAGTAGCGGGCAGATATTAAATGTGTAAATGCTTTGAGCTAAATGCTAAGCTCGACAACGATTAGTGCTAATTAACACTAAACGCAGAGCAGCTGAGACTGATGGGAACATTTTTAGCTTTTTTTAATGCATCTGGTCAAATTTGGCGCTTGAGGAAAAGTCAGTGGATCACCAAAGTTAGTGCGCTTCATTCCGAGGGAGACATGAATGTCTGCACTAAATTTCAACACAATCTATTCATTAGTCGATGAGTCATTTCAGCCTAGATCAAAGTGAAAATAAAGCAACACTATTTATTTTAAAATGGTAACTGCCAGTTCTCTTCCTCGACTTTTCCTGATCATACTTCTGATAAACATCCAGGACTGATTGCCTCTTCAAAACATGTCCCATAAAAATATGCTAATAGATATGTGGACAAAAGAAAACGGTAATGAGAGACAAAAAAAAAAAAAAAATTGCTGCTAATTCTCAGGATGCTTTGCCAAGAACATCAGAGGCGTCTCCCAGCAGTTGGAGGTTGAAGGTTGACCAAAGGATGAAGGTTCATTTAGTCTGTAAAGAGCTGGAAACACTGACTCAAGGCAAAGTAATTCAAACGCCTCCTCAATCCAATTTGGAAATGAAAATTGAACGCGCCAATAAAAATGAACCACAGCAGCGAGACGAGCAGCGAGGACAAACTCTGCACGGATAGTCTTTGGTGATACGGTGTCGAAATGTTCCTCACAAAGTTCAGAAACAGGGAAATCAACACCGGAGACGTAAATCTTTGAGCGACCTGTTGAATGACGCACTGGTTCAACGTGATGATCTGTGCGAGGAAACCGTGAAGCACGCAGAGCTGCGCTGCTCACCACAGAAGCCCGATAGCACACAATGGAGGCCTACAGTAGCTCATAATCACTGAATCACTGTCTCTTTCTCAAGCACACACACCTCAAACACACACACACACACACACACACACACACACACACACACACACACACACACACACACACACACACACACACACAGTGCAATTGCCCAGTGATGCAGAGAGAGAGCGTTAGCAAGGATAAAGCGATTTCACGGTCTGAATACAGACAAACAGAGGGCATTGTCCTCTACGTTGGACACACAGAGACACACACACACGACAGAAGACTGGGACGGACAGGAAGGAAGGACGGATCACTGGATCCAAGGATGAAAGTACAAGTTGACCACACACAGAACAAGGATTAGATCGCCTCAGAAAAAGTCAGAAAGGTAAAAAAAGAAGAAGATGAAAATCCAGAAAAACTTTCACAAGTCACACTTCAGACAAGACAAGTCAAATTGGGTTTAGCTCTAAACTTCTGAGGCATCATCTGCGAGCATTTTCTCCAACTTCCCTCCACACACACACACACACACACACACACACGTCTGGCAAAAGGCAGTCTACAAGAAGACAAGCCAAACAACTCCACCCACCCACTAGAGAAACAATCCCGTCTCATTTGCATCCTCCCCCTCAGCTAGTACCCCCCCCACACACACACACACACACACACACACACACACACACACACACACACACACACACACACACACACACACACACACACACACACACACACACACCCCTTCCCTCCCTCCCACTCGCTCAGTGCACGCTCCCCCCCAACACGGGATAAGTCCAACTTACACACACACTCGACTTATCTATAACCCGACACACATTCAGGGTCCACAGAGGATGAATCGTAATGATCACGTCACACAAGAGGAAACCAAACACCGGTCTGTCACTACTCTGTGGGACAAATATCACGACCTGTGCTGCCTCCTAAAAACGCCTATTCAAGGAATGCCCAGAGTAAATTAAAGCTGTTCTTGAACCAGGGCATGCATAGTTTGGTCTATTTTGAAATGCAACTGCACTGCAAGAAGTTGGGTTTTTTTTAACATTAATAATGTGTTTTGGACTAAATGTTTTACTGGTTTGGATCGTCCGGACCTTTGCCAATGCAACAAGATCGTTTTTTTTGTCAGTCGTTATCAATCGGTGGATTCATAACGAGGCTTCACAGGTGAGCTGGTTTGCTTGTCGGCGGTCTGACGACGGCACTGAAAAGGTTTGCATCAATCAGATCACAAGATTCTCAGCTTTACCGATTACAGCTGCGTTCAAAGCTCACTCGAGTGTTGAAGGGGTTCAACAAAGGACAGAAGGAATAACGGAAAGTAAAGCGACTGATTTTGATCGCAACAGAAGAAATGCTCCCATAAAACTGGTCCCGATCACGATGTGAGGAGGTTTGGGGTTGGCGTTCTGGCAGGACTCGGTCTGAGTGAAGCGCCGCGCCTCGTTGGACCGTCTCAGAGTGTTGAGCAACTTTTAAGGGCCAGCTGATGTGGAGCTGTGAGTTTCACAACGAGGTCAACTTCTAGAAGTATTTCATCAACTGATGTTCGATTCTCTCAAAGTCTATTATGGGACGACTGCCATGACACGTTGTAAAGACATTCATGGTCCCCTCATGATGAATTGTTATCACTTTAACTCTTAAACATCATCATCATCAGGTCAAATTTAGAATCCGTCCAATACGCCGCCAAATACCTGAAAAACCAACGACATTCCCATGAGCCTCAGCTGTCCTGTGCGTTTAGCGCCAGTTAGCAAATGTCTAGCCTGATGTCGTCTCACGTCTCTCAACACTGGTATCGGATCGGTACTCGTACATACCAAAAGTCGGATCAGCATCCCTATCAAGTACTTAAATCAGTCGCATTAAAAGGCCATTAAGCGCTATTATTAATCTCTACTGTGTGCGTTTCTTCTTTAATTCAGTCTCCCCTAATAATTCAGCCCTTGAGGAACCGATTTGTCCGTCTGAGTAAATGTTTTCTTATTCGTCCCTCAACAGCCTCTCCAGTCTGTCCAACTCTGTGAGACCACACACACACACACACACCCCCTTTAACGCCACAGACAGACCCCCCCCCCCCCCCCTCCCGAAACCTGCTGCCAGCTGGTCAGACGATTGTGTGTGTGTGTGTGTGTGTGTGTGTGTGTGTGTGTGTGTGATCATTCATCTGTCTAGGTGTGGGGGTGAGGAGACTGAAGACCAAAGAGGAGGAAGAGGAAGAAGTGAAACAGAGAGACGTGATGGGAGGAATGAGAAAGAGAGACTCAAAATAGTGACGCTTTACTGCATAAGACAGAACGTTAGTAGGGAGAAGGCCGTGTGTGTGTGTGTGTGTGTGTGTGTGTGTGTGTGTGTGTGTGTGTGTGTGTGTGTGTGTGTGTGTGTGTGTGTGTGTGTGTGTGAGAGGAGAGAGAAAGAGGGAGGAGGTGGTGAAGGGTAGGAGGAATGTTAAAGGCTGTATCTTCAACGGATTAAAAACCCACCAAACAATTAAATACTGACTTATTGATTCATTTAAGGCCAAACAACAACAGTAAAAAAAGATTACATAACATGCAAGATGTTTTGTAGTATTCTCTCAACACATCAGCCTCCACTACAAACCACAGCATGAAAACAAATGTATGCGACTCGGTACAAATGGAAAAAAAGATGGGGATTGTTGAGGGAAAAGCTCTGGCTGCTGCACGACTGAAAAGGGAATCGTGTTGCACAAAAAGAGCTCATTGGGGAATTTACCGTTTTCACCGCAATCTACAGAAAGTCAGATAAACAGTTCAAGACTCCTCCACATGAAGAAGACGCAGCGGCGGTCAGTCGACCCCTCGGGCCTCAAAGGACAAGAAACGCAGGATGTTAATTCAGTCCATTCAGTGTGTTACGTGTCCTCACTGTGACATTGCAAAAGAGGATGAGTCACAGCGTGAAAGCACCGATTTCAAGCTGCAACGGTGCTGCGACACACGGCGCCTTCTACAACGTGAAGAAACACCAATAAAAAAAAAAGAAAGAAAATGGCCGCTTTTTTTTTTAATCTTACAGACAAACTCATGCGAGCGTTTGCAACTTCGTCAAGAGATAAGAGCCGATGAATCAGCTCACCGTGTGTGTGTGTGTGTGTGACCAACAGGATGTCAGACAGACAGAGGGAGAACTGACAGCTGGAGCTCACCCACAAACACACCAATCAAAGCTCTGCTGTGTGTGTGTGTGTGTGTGTGTGTGTGTGTGTGTGTGTGTGTGTGTGTGTGTGTGTGTGTGTGTGTGTGTGTGTGTCAATATTTGTCGTCCTCTGTGTGATTGCCGATACTGAAGCTTCATGGTCACAAAGTTTCAGGGTGACTCAGCATGTCCAGATAAAGTCACAGTTTCATATAATTGTATACGTGTGTGTGTGTGTGTGTGTGTGTGTGTGTGTGTGTTACCAGCAGGTACTGTAAGAAGTATTTTCGGACCCTTTTTTACCCACATCGGATGCGTTTCTAGCAGCAAACTCTGCTGCCCGACGTGCTGAGCTGCAGACTTTCAATGCCCTCGAGCCCTCGAGCACTTCTCATCCCCGGCAACTGCGCTGGTCGTCTTGGAAACCAATTCAAAAGCTTCCTTTATTAAGACTAGACTCAGCAACAAAGCTCTTACTCACCCAATCTGCACACACACATATATAGAGGGAGGGTTAACCCAGGGCAGTGCAACACACATTCTTCGACAGGAGACAGACTCCTCAAGATCGACCCCCCCCCACACCACACACACACACACACACACACACACACACACACACACACACACACACACACGATCTCTCTCAACATACACAAAAAAAATATCTCCACAGCTCATCGTCCCCCTTCCCTCCGCTGAGCCCCTGTCTGTGGTCCAAGCAGAAACTCTCAGGGCGTAATACGACTCTGCCTTTATAAACACGACGGAGAAGAGACGGGAAAGAACGAGGGAGAAACTCAGAGCAAAGAGGCTGAAAGAGAGCAAGAGAGGAGGAGAAACCATCACGGCCGAGATGGAGAACAGGAGTTCAAATTCATTTAGCAATTTTTACAACTCCTTTGTCATATAGTCAATAAACGTAACGTCTACTCTCTTTGGGTTTTTTTTGTCTCTTCCTACCTCTCAACACACACACACACACACACACACACACACACACACACGTCAGTGCGTGTGGAGATTTAAACCGCACATCTGGCAGTAACGCTGGAAGTGTGTGTGTGTGTGTGTGTGTGTGTGTGTGTGTGTGTGTGTGTGTGTGTGTGTGTGTGTGTTACAGTACTAGCAGGTATGCTGGCAATCCCGTCCAGGTCAAAGCCAAGTCAGTGAGTCTGTGAGATTATCAGGGAATGTGAACATGCACACTAAAAAACTGAACTGAAGCTGCTGTTCAGAACAAAAATTGAGGTAAAGTTTGTAAAACCCAGAAATCAGAGCCGAGTCAATTCAAGGATCAACCAACAGAAAAAGAAGAAACTATTTTTATAGTCCAAAACACCAAACTCCAATTCCAGCCTTTACAGTGTGAGGCCCTGCAGCTTTTTTTCTTCTTCATATCATTGTAAACTAAATCTTGGCTTCTTATCTCCACCAGGAGAATCGTGCGGCTGCTCGAATGCGTGCGTGCGTGAGTGTGAGCGTGCAAGCATGCGTCTGTCCACGGCTAATCTCGCACTGTGCTGCAACAAACTGCTAAATATTTCCGGCGCTCACTTATGGCTGCGCTCTCACGGACCCATCGCGGTAACGGTGACTCAGACTCTCTCCAAACTCCTTTTCATTGCCCGTGTTATGCAGCCATAGACTGCCTGCTGACTCCTCACTCACTACTCTAACCCCCCCCCCCCCAGGTTGGTAGGGGCCGCTAGTGATAACACAGCTGAGTGCACCGCCGAATCCCCAGTCGCTGTTCTGATGCAATGAATGTGTGAAACAAGATACTTTTTCTTTTGTTCATTTTTCCAGATATTCTCAGTGGGGTTACGCCAACAGCTGCTGGTGACGTGTTAAAAAGCAGGACGACTAGTCTGAGATTTGAGTCGTTGTCTTAGAGTAAGTAGATCCGTGTAGAGGAGTTATTCTTCCTCCCCTTCCATCTCTAACACATTCCCTCGTCTTCACTGTCTCCGTTTATCTCCATCCCCCCCCCCCCCCCCCTCCATCCGTCTCCCTCTGGGGTGGAAGTGCCTGGTACCACCAGTCTCTCTCTCTCTCTCTCTCTCCCTCTCTCTCTGAAAGAATTGATTCTCCAGTCTAATGCATCAGCACATAGCACACAACTGCAGCCAGACTCCCTTCACACTCTCTCTCACACACTCACAACCATACATATTTGCGATGACCATACATTCAGACTCAAACAGCAACGTGTTTGTGTCCATGGATCACATGCTCCCCACTGCAGCTTGAACACAAACGCGCGAGACAAACATGAAGCATGTGAGGAGAGAGAGTTAAAAAAACAAACAACCTCAACATCCGCTTTAAAACATCATCTTCACGACGATGCTGCTCGGACCAGACGTCCGACTCCGAGCGAACCATCACACAGCAACAAAAGCGGCCTAAATGACGTTAGCCTGCAATCAACTACAGTCGTGAGGACAAATCATGAGCCAAACCAACACCCATCATCTCCAGCACAGCTTCACTCAGGCGTCCATCTCAGTCCTGCACCGCCACGGGTTGGGGGGGGGGGGGGGGTTTGATTCCCCACCCGACCGCAAGATTTCAAAAAATGCATTTATGGTTTTCTGGGCCTCCGAGGATGAAAAGCATCTGCCAAATAGTGTGTGTAATGATGTCGTTGTTTTGTTTCTCAGTCTTGGTGTCATTTCCATAGCTCTGGCCATCGGATAACATTCTCCTCAAGTTAACTGCAGCGATTTGGAGGCGGTGGCTTCACAGCAGAGTACGGTCGAGCGGGAACACAAGCAGCAGAAGAGCACCTCCACATTCTGCCCTCATTAAACTCAACCACTAAAGCAGAAAACACATTCGACTTCAGCTTCTCTGTGATCTCGAGGGTTTGTTTGCAACCTGCCCGGTCGCTCACGCTGCCTCCTGTACAGGACAACGTCCTAGAAATAACCCCACAACAGAAACGTTAATAACCCAAAAGAACAAGAGCCACAGCTATTAAAACCAAGACCCAGATTGTGCGAAACGACTAAACTTTCCTCTAATATTGTCGGCGCAGAAGGAAACAAAAGTCCTCTTCTCTTAAGTGGTGCAGACGGTGCAACTCCCCACAGAGACAGACTGCACACACAGCAATGCAGCGCTCTGCTAAACTGCTGTTGCAATAAACAGCTCTGCTGCAGATGCATCCGATCAGTATTTTCCTCAACAAAAATCGCAAAGCGCCGCGAGGCATCGTGAGAAACGAGGAAAAAAAAAAAAAAAACAACAGCAGCGCAAGACCGTAACTTACGTCTCAATTAGCTTCACGGAGCTATAAATAGCGCGGACCGTTTGGGTAGACGTGACAGCGGTTTAAAGAATCGATAGATATCATCCCACAGCCTGCGCAAAAACACGAAATCTTAACAAACAAAAAGCGTGACAGCCGCATGAAACACGGAGCTTCAGTAGCTGCTCTGCAGAGCTCATGAACAAATAAACATCGCAGCACTTCAAAACGATGAAAACCGACAAAACCAGGCGAGAAACGGTCGTAGTCGGCTGGGTTTTGTCAAACTTAGTCAGCTGTGACTCAGGGCTGGACGACGTGAACTAAAAATAAATCCCAAGAAATTTATGTCTGACTTATTTTACGAAGATGTCTTGAGTTGATTCGTGGCTCTTTTTCACGCCGAATGACTTATTTCTGAGAAACTTATGGCAAACAAAAGATTTAAAAGTGGTGTTTTTGTGCGATTCTTTTTGTCGATTACATCAACTAATCGATTACTCGACAAAAATCACATTAATGTGAGTCGACTAGGTGGTGGACAGCCGTAGTATCAGTAGACGTGGATCAGTGAGAGATTCCTGAAGTCGGTCTTTTCACGAATCCAGTTTATGACGAACTGAACCCCTTGCGTTCCATACGTGAGCCCGATGATAATGAAGGATACACTTTGATGGCTCCCGACTTTGTTCCGATGGCCATAAGTTCCAGTTTGGGGTCAAAAGCCAAAGCGCTGGGCTGGTGAGGGAACCCATGCTCCACGGTCTAAAGAAGAGAAACACAGAGTGAACCAGTGGGAAAGACAAACAGACCAGAGAGAGAGAGATGACACAAGAAAGAAGACAATGGAAACACTCAGATTTATTGTTTTTGTGTGATAATGTCAGACGGACTGTTTAGTCAGCGAGGAGTCAGAAAGGGAGGACGCCCTTCATAAAGTCAGGGGAAAAGTTCTTAAAAGCCCTCTTTATTACAGCGCTCTGCAGACTTTATTAAACGGGATTAACGTTAATTCACAGCTTGCTTTTTTTTCTTTTTCTCTCCTTCTGCCCACGTGAGGAGACGAGACAGCTGGGGAAGCATTTAGATCTAGAAAGAAGGAGAGAGACCGTGACCTGCTTCACAAAGAGGTCTAGGGGGTCTTTAAAGTTTGTGTGGTTGAGCGTCCAAGAAATGTGGAAATTAGGTTTCCAGCAGGGAGCTCAGATATGCGTTAAAAAACATAGTAAGACTTTGCTTTATATTTATTTATAAAGCCCCGAATGGCAACTCGCAGTCACACATCACTTCCTCGTTAAATTGGAGCTCTATAAATTCAGGGAAACTTGCTTTTTAGTGTTTTGGAACATTTTACAACACACGTTAAAAAAAACTTAACACAATTGTACATAAAGGTTGATTTAAAAACCATGATTATGAACTAGTCTGTTCTGCTGTCAGGTAAGTATTTACGTACTTAAATTCTGTTTCAATTGTATATTTAATGTCGTATAAGAGGAAGGCGTGCACTCAAAGATTCCTCAAGATTTAAACAAAAGGTTGAATGAATTCAGTGACACTTTGTTTCTTTAAATATCTGACGACACGCACACACGCGCACACACACACACACACACACACACACACACACACACACACACACACACACACACACACATCAAAGTGACAGTCCTGTTGAGAGACCACCTCTGTGATAGTTGTGGCAGCTGGTGCCAAACTTTTAAAGTGTGTGTGTGTGTGTGTGTGTGTGTGTGTGTGTGTGTGTGTGTGTGTGTGTGTGTGTGTGTGTGTGTGTGTGTTGTCACAGCGCAACAAACAGCTCGTGGACTTTAGACGCGATGCACTCTTCAGGCAACCTGAATAAACTTGTTTTTCTGACAACCGTCTCATTTTCTAAATACACTTCAATGTATTTTGACAATTAATTAGTTTCAGTGATTTTTTGTTGTTGTTGGTTTTTCTTGTTCCAGCTTCTCAGATGTGCCGTTTCTCTTTGTCACGTACGATAGTAAATGAAAAGTCTTTGGGTTTTGGACCAATTATCCAACAAAATAAGCAATTAAATATTTCACTTTGTGATGGACATGTTCCACTCTTTAATAGATCAAACTAACATGAAAGATCAATTGATAATGAAAGTATTTGTTAGTTTCAGCTCTACTTTTCGGGTCTTGAACGCCAAAAATCACACCGCACTGTATTTCCTCCACATTTCTGCTGTATTATTTCAAATAATCCTGTTGCGATGGGGTTAATTCTGCCATGTCATCCACTGCGCGCGATACAACTCTGTGCTTTTAGAGTGACAACGGCCTCATCTAACCCGAGCTCAAGGCCGCAGCGGAGCTCGGTGTAGAGACAGTTGGTAATGTGCAAGTCATGCAAGAAGATCACCTGCAACTCATACTTGATTTGCACAATCAATCAGTACAATCCACGGACTTCAATCTACCTTTTAAGACTCCGGCCGGTTCAGCTACAGTGGTGACAAGATGCGGATTACTGAAAGTGGAGCTGCTGAAATGTATTTCAGTATTGATTAGTGAGGAGGAGGCTCAGGATGCACACACACTGCTTTACAACCATGTGGATGTGAAATCAAACCCTAAAACGAGAGGTTTAGGCTCAAAGCACCACAGAAGCAGACAGGAACACGCCTCCTGTCAGATATTAAACATTACAGTGTTGTGGAAGCTTTAATGGAAAATCCATGAAAAGGGTCAAAACTGTCACCACACTGACCGCCACAATAGTCTAGTTATTGACCCCCCCCCCATCACTGACGTAATGACATTGTGGTTAATTACAGTGATGTTTTCGTCCACAAAAAGGTGAGTTATTGGTGAAAAGCATCACTTTTGAACGCGGGGCCTCGTTTTTTGGGTGAAAGCCAATTAACACGCGGTGGGTAAAAACAACTGAACCTCGCGCGCGCGCACGCACACACACACACACGCACACACACACACATCAACAAAGCCCCCGAGAGCGTCCAAGTCCAGCCTGCACTAAAACACACACACACACACACACACACACACACACACACACTCTCTCTCACACTCACACCGAGCTGCAAACAGAAAAACAGAGGAGGAGCGGCCGGGACTAAATGCTGCAGAATGCACAGCTTTAAACACAATCTGGTCCGGTTTAGAGATAGATAGTTTAGTGGAGGAGCAAACCCTCTCGCTCCCTTTCTCTCCTACCCACCCCCCCTCTCCTCTCCTCTCCCCTCGTCCCGTTACTTTACCTTGTTGAAGGCGAACAGCTCCTGTTTTATCTTCTCTCTCTGCGGGTCGGTGCCCTGCCGACGAAACCTAAACTTCATCATGTTGAAGCCGGGCGGTGTGGAGGCAGGACTGCTGGGAGGAGGAGACGAAGAGGAAAACACGGGAGTTCAGTCGGACGATGCTAAGCTAAGCTAACCGACTAGCCCATTCAGGCTGAAAGCGACGCTGCTGCGGCTCTCCTCCCTCCTCTCCCTCCTGGTGCTGTTTAGGTCGCGGTGGGTTTGACCACAGTCTCTTTCTCTCCCCCTCGCTCTCTCTCTCTCCCCCCCACTCCCGGTTCACACGGACCCCCGTTGTTGTCAACCAATGAGAGCGAAGAAATCTGCGAGCAATTACTCAGACACGCCCACACAGCCAAAGCGCTGTGGAGAGGAGGGGTACGTTCGGTTTGTGGCACGAGACGCACCGGATGTACGTCCCCTCCTACATCCGGTGATACAAAGTGTGAAACGGCGAGTCCGTTACAGAAAATGAAACCATCACACAGAAAATTACTTGTGACGGTTAATAATGACGAAAAATAAAGATAAAAGCTGTTTTCTATTTTGGTATCATCCAATGAGAGGAAATTAAGTGGTCTTATATTTAAATTATTTTAAATTTAAATATTCAGAAATCTAGAATTCAGGAAACAAAAAATCTGTGTCATCTTTAAAAAATAATAAAACTGACCTGTCAATCTGAAAACGAGCAGCATTCACCTCTGTTATATTAAGTATTCTCTTATTTTATCTTGTATTTATGCACTCAATTGATGTATATATATATATATATATATATATATATATATACATATATATATATATATATATATACATACATATATATATATATATATATATATATACATATATATATATATATATATATATATATATATATATATATATACATATATATGTATATGTATGTTATCTGGCTTTCTCTGATGCCTCTGAAATTCTACTTGTACATGTTTATGAAAATGTTAATAACTAAAATGAACCACATAACCAGAGTAATTTATGCTACAAACTTTAATGTACAGTATTATTCACATGCATTCGTTATGTACAACAGCTATTTACAAAAACACATATAAATTGTATAAATAAACATTTTAATTAGTGCAAAGAGTTCGGTGATGTGGCCTTTAACTGTGCGCCAAAAATGTGCTTCCTCAAATATTTTCTTGTCACGATTTCCTGTCTCGTTTTCATTAAAAAAAACAAAACCTTATGGGTTCATAAATAATTTATGTAGGCTACTCTAACTCTAGCCTCATGAATAAAAATATGTTTCATGTCAAACCACAAGCATCTATTAGTGTTTAAAGGGAAGATAAGGTTACACTTGAGTTTCACACGTTTCAGTTTCTTTGAGGAGAGCCAACCACACCAGAGGTTTCTACTCTCGGTGCAAGATCACATTTCAATTCAGTGTTGCTCCTCGGATCAATGCTAATACAACTCTGCTGAAGTGGGGAAGTTAAAGTAAAGTAAAGAGGCCTCATCTATTATCGTCTCAACCCTATAAAGCAGCCATGGCAGACAAGAGCTTAAACAGTTTTGGCTAAAAATGTCAAACTAAAAAAAATAAATGTGTTTGGTCATTTATAGAAGTCTGACTTTCTTACATGATAGACACATGAATGCCTTACACTCAGTGGTGTGTGTGTGTGTGTGTGTGTGTGTGTGTGTGTGTGTGTTAAAATATGTGTAAGGTAGAATGATATAGCGAGTGTACGTGTCATGTTCAGAAAGATAACGATAACTATACATGTTCCGTTTCATACTTCATGTTAATGCTGTGAGTATAATCGTTTAAATCCCCAAAATTAAAATATTCCGTTGTCCCAAATGTGAATATTGAATATAAAATGCTGCTTTTCTTACTGTTCTACGATAGTAAAATAAATACATTAGGGGTCTGGACTGTTGGTTGGACAAAACGAGCCATTTTGAACTTTGGCTGTGAGAAATTATGATTTTAATGTTTCGCTCTTCTCTGACATTTTATAGATCAAACGATGAATGAAGAAGACAATCTTTGGTTGCAGCTCTAATTGAGTTCACCTGTTTTCGCAAACTATGTCATCAACGTCATCGCCATACATTCGTCACATTACAGAAACATTAGCTGTACATATCAAAATATTCTATTTTCTCTAAAGAGGTAGGTGCAGTTCATTTATGAGGCATAAAATGTGACTTCTCTGTGTGTGTGTGTGTGTGTGTGTGTGTGTGTGTGTGTGTGTGTGTGCTTCTTTGTGTTATAGCAGGGTGATTTCACTTGGTGGCAAAGTGAGTCTCTTTTCTCTGACTGACAACATGTTCTCCATGTGCATGGCGATGACTCGGCACAGCTCCAGGCCCTGGAAATGCACAAACAAACAAAAACACACACATTCACACCAACACACACACATTAAAGTAGAGAAACAACTACATACACATATTGTAACTGCAGCTCTCTTTTATCAACTCCGTCTGTATCACACACACACACACACACACACACACACCTGCTCCAGCTGTAGCTGTGTGATGCGCTGGTTGAGCAGGTCTCCGATCATGATCTCCACATACGGATAACTGGAGCCTGAAGTCGGCCTCTGAGTGCGAGTTGACTGGACCTCCTTCAGAGGGAAACGCACCATGGCCTCCTATTCACGCACACACACACACACACACACACACACACACACACACACACACACACACACACACGCACACACACACAAAACAAATATATACACAAACAAGCAAGAAACACTTACAATCATACGCACAATACAGGATTTAATAGATAAAAGCAGACAGCGAACACGATGACCAACAGGGGGAGCCAAATTCTGTATTTTTGGAATAATTCTGTTTTTGCAGAAGTTTGCGTAAATTGATCTGGGCGACGTTAAACCAGTAAAGCTTCAAATTAATACTGTTACAAACACTCCTGCTGCCATATTTTTGAATGTGAAGCATGTAACATTACACAGAATGAATCGGTTGCTTGAAGTGGATGATTTGTATGCGTGACTGTGAGTGAGTGAGTGAGTG
>NW_027176911.1:10000-18316 GCF_023349555.1 Cebidichthys violaceus | reverse complement strand
AACAAGACGCTAACAGCTTGAATACTAATCAACCAACCAACCAACCAACCAATCAGCCAACCAACCAACCAACCACAATCAATCAATCAATCAACCAACCAATCAGCCAACCAACCAATCAACCAATCAGCCAACCAACCACAACCAACCAACCAATCAACCACAACCAACCAACCAACCACAATCAATCAATCAACCAACCAATCAGCCAACCAACCAACCAACCAATCAATCAACCACAATCAACCAATCAACCACAACCAATCAACCAATCAGCCAACCAACCACAACCAACCAACCAATCAACCACAACCAACCAACCAACCACAACCAATCAACCAATCAGCCAACCAACCAACCAACCAATCAACCACAACCAACCAATCAACCAACCAATCAACCACAACCAATCAACCAACCACAACCAATCAATCAATCAATCAACCAATCAACCACAACCAATCAATCAACCAATCAACCACAACCAATCAATCAACCAATCAACCACAATCAACCAATCAACCACAACCAATCAACCAATCAGCCAACCAACCACAACCAACCAACCAATCAACCACAACCAACCACAACCAATCAACCAATCAGCCAACCAACCAACCACAACCAACCAACCAATCAACCACAACCAACCAATCAACCAACCAATCAACCACAACCAATCAGCTAACCAATCAACCAATCAGCCAACCAACCAACCAATTAACCAACCAACCAACCATCAATCAATTCTTGTACATTTAAGAACGTCTTGTTTTGTTCAGTGAATCAAATGTTTTTGTATAAAATGTTTCTATTATCAAAGTTATTGTTTTGATATCTGAACTAGTAAAAGTAAAAAGGGAAATAAAAAGAGTCTCCTTCAAATTAAAAGCATCACATCAGATGAATCCTTTATATTTTTCATCCAGCTCGTCTTTGGCGTAACGTTACAAACATTCTTCTTTGTCTCAGAGAGAAATGTCAAGGTGGGTCGAAAAAATAACAAAAACCTGATCCAGCAGAAACAGACGGGGTTTACTGAGAGAAGGTTCACTTCTGGTCCAACTAGAATCTCTTCAACAGGAAGTCTGAGAGTTCAAGAATAAAGTCAAATTAATTTAGAAACATGAGTCGTAAAATAAAAAGTAAAAAATATTTTTTTACATTTTAAATAATGAATTATGAAATATGAAAAAATAAAGTGGTGACGAGAAAGAAGTCAGAATATTACAATAAAAAGCTCTTAATACTTAACGAATAAAGCCATAATATTTAGACAATGAAGTCATGTTTTCCATAAAATAAAAAAATGTTCTAAAATATTCAACTTTATTCTGAAACTCTCAGGTTGTGTCCCTGAACGCATCATAAACCTTTATACCATCATTTGATCTCAAGTCTTCAGACCGGTCCTCTTCTGGTGAAGAACTCTTTAAACCATCTGATGATGACTCAATAATAATAAACGTTGACTTCATCAGAAGAAGATTAGAAGATTAGAACTCCATGATGATGTCATCTACTCCTTTATTTATTAGTTCTACATTCTGTGGTTTTCTAAAAAATCAAGTTTGAAAGTGAAAAAATATTTCTCATGACACTCCTCAGGGAGGGTCCAGTAGGTCCAGTAGAGGGTCCACAGAGGGTCCTGTAGGTCCAGTAGAGGGTCCAGTAGAGGGTCCTATAGAGGGTTCTGTAGCAGAGGGTCCAGCAGAGGGTCCAGCAGAAGGTCCTGTAAAGGGCCCTGTAGAGGGTCCTGTAGACAGTCCTGTAGAGGGTCCACAGAGGGTCCTGTAGTAGAGGGTCCTGTAGAGAGTCCTGTAGAGGGTCCACAGAGGGTCCTGTAGTAGAGGGTCCTGTAGTAGAGGGTCCTGTAGCAGAGGTTCCTATAGAGGGTCCTGTAGAGGGTCCTATAGAGGGTCCAGTAGGTCCTGCAGAGGGCCCCAGACCACAGTTTGAGAACCCCTCTGCTACTTTTTACTGTTATCACAGGTTCGATCCTTGAGCAAGGCACTGAACCCCTGTTGGGGCGCTGAACTAATGACACCAAGACACTTCATGCAGCTGTGGGTCAGAGGTCTGAGGTCGAAAGGTCAAGTCCAGAGTGTCCCGGTGCTGCTGAGCAAGGCACGTTAACATCTATATACAGAGAGAATCAGACGACTGAGTGCAAAGTGGGTAATAAAGTCATCTTCATCTTCTTCATCTTCATCTTCTTCATGTTCTATGTGAACGTCTTCAGATTAAATGTCTCTGGAGACGAGTCAGCTAAAGAGGAGACGAGTCCACTTTGAGAGGGTCAGAGGGTCGAGAGGGAGGAAGAGGAGGTCGTCTGCAGAGAGACAATGACATGTTTATGTTTTATTATTTAGATGAAAACTTATAATATTCTGACAATAAAGTCACAATATTTAGAAAATAAATCTAAAACGTCGCAACTTTAGGACTTGCCCCCCCTCAGGGTCTGAGTCTCGTGGTAACTATTACTAGTTATTAACTAGTTATTAGCTAGTTATTAACTAGTAATTGGTGGGACGGTCGTACCTGTTGCCTCCGGCTCTGTGTTGTGGTGGTTTGGTGGCGGCGGCGTATCCGGGGTGGGGGGGGATGAGGGGATGGGTCGGGGGGGGCAGCAGGCGGGGCTTAATGGGCACCACAGGTTTGAGTGAAACAGGAACCTGAAGAGAGGATCATGGGAAATAAACAGGAAGCTCAGTGCAGCAAAGTTTATGAGTTCCTCTTCTTCCACAGATCAATGATTGACTTCATTTATTCTGATTATAAGTTATTTAAACTTTTATTCATTGTTTTTAATGTACCATCATCAAAACTCAACACTTCCTGCAACTATACTTCAAATTAAAAGCCTTTAGCAGCTGAAAAAGCTTTCCTGGCCAACTTTTATTGTGAAACATCTACAGGAAGTGATTTTCACTGATGGTACGGACAGAAAACAGCAACGTAGAGCCGAGTGTTATTAATGAATTAGTGAATAAAAACAGCAGCAGTGTTGTGAGCACAGAGTGTCACATGACTCTGCTTGTAAATGGCAAGCCCGATGCTCACTTTTGTCACTGAACGCACCACAGCTGTCGGGTATCGTGATGTCAGATCTCAGAATACGTGACCAACCAATCACAGCTCACCTGGTTCTCTGATTCAACCAGTGAAATCATCTCAATCAGGACCAACGATTCACATCCTTTTCAACATGCTGAGTGCATGAGAGCTATGTGTTAACAGCTACGTGCTAACAGCTAGCAGCTAGCAGGTGTGGTGTACCTGTCCAGGTGCGAGGGGGTCGGGGGGGAGGGGCTTGTTGGGCGGAGCCGGTCGACTCCCCAGCAGCTGGAGGGTTAGTGAGGAGGAAGAGGAAGATGAGACGAGGAAGTCAGGAGGAAAACAGAAACAACGTGCTGCGTTCATCATTAGTGCAGCATGCAGACCAAAGAGTAAACACAGGAAGAAGAATCATGCTGAAGTACTCAGATCTTTATACAGTTAAAAGTACTAATACAACAGTGTACAAATACTCTGTTACAAGTAAACCTCAACTGCATTCAAAACTTTTATTCAAGTTAATATATTTAAAGTACCAAAAGTAAAAGTACTCACGAACCCATGAATTATAAACAGGCCTCTATAAATCAATCCATTATTTATGTATCCATATATTATATAAGATCTTAAAGCATCTAGAAGGTTTCCTTTGTTTCATAAATGAGTCTTTTCATTTCCTCAAGCAAACAGAAACCTTTCGTGTTAAATTCACTGTCTTTAGTTTCAGTAGGAACATTCAGCTCCCTCATGAGGCTCAAAGCTGAACTGCAGATAGAAAAGAAAGACGAGAGATTCAAAGAAAATCTCCTGCGACCACCTGAGGGTCCCGACCCAGTGCTTGTGAACGACTGATTTACATGATATGAATGTGTTGTATTCATGTGTTCATCACTTTAATGACTTTATATTAATCTTTAATATGACATCATCATTTATTAGTTGATCAATAATCTGAAAATGTAGAGCGAAGAATATAATATTTACTCTGAGACGTAAAGAAGTATAAAGCAGTAGAAAATGGAAATACTCGAGTAATATTTGGAGGTACTTGTACTTTACTTGAGTCTATTTCCTGCTACTTTATACTTCTACTTGTCGTCTCATAGAGCTGAGAGACAAACAGGAAGTAAGAGGACAGGTTGGTGCTTTGAGTCCAAACTGTCTCTGTACTAGTACTAGTTACTAGTTAACAGTACTCTGTACTATTTAATATCACTAGTTAGCAGTACTCTGTACTAGTTACTAGTGTTAGTTACTAGTTAGCAGTACTCTGTACTATTTAATGTTACTAGTTAGCAGTACTCTGTACTAGTTACTAGTGTTAGTTATTAGTTAGCAGTACTCTGTACTATTTAATGTTACTAGTTAGCAGTACTCTGTATTAGTTAGCAGTACTCTGTACTATTTAATGTTACTAGTTAGCAGTACTCTGTACTAGTTAGCAGTACCCTGTACTATTTAATATCACTAGTTAGCAGTACTCTGTACTAGTTACTAGTGTTAGTTACTAGTTAGCAGTACTCTGTACTATTTAATGTTACTAGTTAGCAGTCTATACTAGTTACTTATACTAGTTATTAGTACTAGTAACCAGTACTCTGTACTGGTTACTAGTTAGTACCCTGACACACAGCTGGGTGTGAACACAGACAGAAACACGACAGGTAGACTGTACCTGGTCGGGGGGGTCGGGGGGCAGAGGTCTGGTGGGGGGGGCAGCTCTCTGTGTGAGGGTTAGAGCAGCAGGAATAAAAGAGTAGAAGAGCAGCAGGAATAAAAAAGCAGAAGAAGAGCAGCAGGAATACAAGAGTAGAAGAAGAGAAGCAGGAATAAAAGAGTAGAAGAAGAGCAGCAGGAATAAAAGAGTAGAAGAAGAGAAGCAGGAATAAAAGAGCAGAAGAAGAGCAGCAGGAATAAAAGAATAGAAGAAGAGAAGCAGGAATAAAAGAGCAGAAGAAGAGCAGCAGGTCAGAGACACTTAATCTGAGAGTATCATAAAGACTCTTTTGATCTCTGAACAACATAAAGTCACATTTCCTGTTTGTTCACTTCTGATCCTGACGGTACGGAGAGGTCAGAGGTCAGTGAAACACTGATTCAGGGGAACTCGTCTCTCTGTTAAACTCGAGGAGGTGAAACTAAACTACATTTAGTCATTTTTCATGTAAGGACGAGTTCAAACAATATTAGTTTTTATATTTATAAAAAGTCTTTTGTGTGAATGTGTTCCTCGACTCTGTTTCAGATCAGATCCAAAGGTTTGGATCCATGAAAACAAGTCAAACAGAAGAAGAAGAACTGGACCAGAACAACAACAACAACAACATGACAACAACACGACAACAACACAACGACGTCAAGACGACAACAACACGACAAGACGACAAGAAGACAACAACACAAGGACGACGTCAAGACGACAACAACACAACAACAAGACAACAACAACACAACGACGTCAAGACGACAACAACACAACGACGACGTCAAGACGACAACACAACGACGTCAAGACGACAACAACACAACAAGACGACAACAACGCAACAACAACACAACAACGTCAAGACGACAACAACACGACAACAAGACAACAACAACACGTCAAGATGACAACAAGACAACAACAACAACACGACAACAACACGACAACAACACAACGACGTCAAGACAACAAGACGACAACACAACAACAAGACGACAACACAACAACAACAAGACGACGACAACATGACAAGACGACAACACAACGACAAGACGACAACAACATGACAAGACGACAACAACAAGACGACAACACAACGACAAGACGACAACAACACAACAACACGACAACACGACAACAAGACAACAACTAGACAACAACTAGACGACAACAACACGACGACAAGACGACGACAACAACAAGACGACAACACAACGACAAGACGACAACTACAAGACGACAACAACACGACACAACAAGATGACAACAACACGACAACAAGACAACAAGACGACAACAACACAACAACTAGACGACAACACAACGACAACAAGACGACAACACAACGACAAGGCAACAACTACAAGACGACAACAACACGACAACAACACGACACAACAAGACGACAACAACACGACAACAACACGACAACAACAAGACACTGATCGATCGGATCGATCGACACAGACGTTAAGGCCTTTCGGGGGAGGTTACCTGCGGGGGTTTTAGGGCGGGGTCAGGGGGGAGTGGCTTAGTGGGAGGAGCAGGTCTGTCATGAACCTGATAGGAGAGAGAAACAGGAAGCAGAGAGACAGCTGATAGCAGGAAAAAGGTCAAAGGTCAAAACAAGCAGATGTGTTAATGTGAGCTCACAGGAAGGAAGAAAAAAAAACATCTGCAGCTGTGATGTCACTTCCTGTCACAATAAATGCTGTTTGCAGCAGGAGAGTCTGGAACCACAACTTCCAGGTTTCTGATCCAGACCTCACCTTCACTCAACAGTTTGTTCAGTGTTTAAATCCAGATGTAACGAAAAGATCTAATACATCTGTTTTTAGGGAATAGACACTAAAAACATATATATATTTATATATATATAAATATATACTATATATTTATATATAAATATATACTATATATTTATATATAAATATATATCATTAAAGGTTTTATTCTGAATATAGCCTTTTCTTGATATTCTTCAGGTTTTAGCAGCAGTCTGTGGACTTTTAAAGCAGCACATTTAGAACGTACGTCTGTGTTTCCTGTTCACGGCGTCAGAGTTTGTTCTTGTTCAGAGTCGTAAAAAGAAAAGCTTGAAGAACTCAGCGAGCAGGAAAAGTTATGTACAGGACGTATAAACGTGAGCGGCTGCATGTAAACAAGATTATTAGTGGAATATTAATTAGGGAATAGTATGCTTTTTCAGAAAAAGGGCAAAATCCAGATACAGAAAGTATGTTTTCTGTTTGTTTGTGATTAATTTCTTCAGATGTTAGTAGAAGAGGTGACGCTCAGGACAAACGTTCGGGGGGCTGACGTTACGTTTCTAGATTAACATGAAACAAATAAGTTAAAAAAACTAAACAAGAATAACCAATAAAATGAAGAGCAAACAACATAAATCAATGATGAAATAATATTAAATATTTATGTCCCATAAGGAACAAGAAGAACTTAAATGGTCGTACCTCATCTCCATAATTCAAACTATTAACTCAACATTCATCATTTAAACTAGTAAACAAACACACCAGTGCTCTTCAGTTCAACCTAAATATGTTAATCTGATGTAACTTAAACCATCTCTGTATCTCTGTACCTCTTAAAAATAATCTTCTGGATCCATATTTGAACCCCACTAATTAAAATACGCCTGCTCTTCATAGTTCATACCAACTCAAAGCTCTTTTTAATGTAACTAACTACTTTTAAATGACCTAAATGATTTCCTGACTCTGTGAGGTTACCTCTTTAGTGGGCGGAGTCAGCGGGATGTCGGTCGGGGGGTTCAGGTGGTACCTCAGAGGTCGGACCTGCTCTCCGTTACGGCCGTCCACTCGCTCCATCACCGGCGTCCTGACCAAAGAAACACATCATCGGTTTCATCGTCACACATCGTTCTATAGTGATGCATTCAAGGACGCTCAGACATGTGAGAACTCACATTTCTCTAATGTGATAGTTTGTGTTATTCTGCGATGTTTTAAAGCGACATTATGGAACTATTTTATCTTAAAATATCAGCTTCAACATCATGGTGATGCTACAGAGACTCGTACTAGAAACAGTCATTAACGCTCAGAAGGTTTTGATTACTTGCTGCTAAAGTAACGCTAACCGCTAACTGTAGCTAGTTAGCTCAGTTAGCCGTGCTGCCGGGAGCTGAGAGTGGTGGTGTTGTTTACACCGCTAGACGATATTGTTCAGAAAGCAGATCTTTAAAAACTAAAACAAGTTAAAGAGGTCATTGATTTCTCTCTTTATCCGTTTTATCTTAACAAAAACTGCCTTGATTCAAGTTTCTCATCAAAAACTACATTTTACAAGATTGCATTTGAACGCATCATAATTTCTTCGCACTGTAGTATTTTTTTACTGAATAGAGCTTGAACGCATCATAATGTAACGCCATGCAACGTTAACGTTAGCGGTTAGCTCCGTTATTTATCCAAGCAGGACTGTGCTGCTCACCGGCTGCCAACAGATAATCGCTAACGTTAACTAGCATTAGCTAACATTAGCTAATTAGTAATATTGCAAATAAAAGT
>NW_027176911.1:0-5000 GCF_023349555.1 Cebidichthys violaceus | reverse complement strand
TTGTGGTTCTGGGTTTTGGGTTAAATCCACAACATCTAAACACACTGTTTCCTGTTTCTAAACTTCAAAGTAAAAGGTGCTGACTCACCACGTTGACTCCACCGGACCGGTCTCTGGAGCACATGGACGACTGAGAGGCCATCCCCACCGTGGTGCCGTCGAACGAGCCGCCCCTGAGAAACACAAAGTCAAGACCCGTCACATACCCGGACCGGATCAGAACCGGAAGCTTTTATTTTGTTAACCTACATGACGAGCTGGGCATTGTCGTGGCGGAGGCGCGGCAGCAGCTCTCTGGTCCTCCAGTCCAGGAAGTGGTTGAGGGTGTCGGTGGGACTCTTCTCCACCAGGATCTTGTCTCGGTCGCTCCAGATCTCCAGACCGGTCAGCGCCACGCGGACGTTCAGAGGACGGTAGAACTGGAGAGAAACAACAACAAACACGGCTCGAGTTCTTCTTCTTCTGCACATTTAACAAAGACGGCTTTACGGTGACGTGGAGGCTCTCACCCAGTCCACCTGATTGGCCACGTCCAGCATGCGGTAGATGATCGTCTTATTGTTCTTCTGGTAGTTCAGGAACTGGGAAAACACAGAAATAAACTTCTGTATTTTATATATATATATATATATATATATATATATATATATAGTAATAATATTCAGCTCTTTATTACAGATGATCACTGACCTCCTGGTGATCGACCACCAGCACCAGCTCGATGTATTTGGTCTCAGACAGGATGTCTCTCCTCCTCTGCACACAGAACAAATACATATAAAATATCTCATACAGGTACTGCTGATACTACCCAGAGTACTACTCAGAGTACTAACTATGACACTACTATCCAAAAACTGATCCAGAATCTAAAAGTCAGTTTAAAGTGTGATCCTTGACTTCAGAGCTCTGTGATTGGACGTTTTAATCATCACTGTAGAACAGACAGACAGGCAGACAGGTATAGAGACAGACAGACAGACAGGTATAGAGACAGACAGACAGACAGACAGGTATAGAGACAGACAGGTTCGTGGTCTGTCTCACCCGGTGTGTGTGTGTGTGTGTGGCGCTGTGGAGCGGAGGTACAGCGGTGTGTGAGACTCCACAACCTCCGGCACCGTCGCCCTCCAGAGGGGTGGTGGAGAACAGCAGGTGAACTCCTCCTTCTTCTTCACCTCCTCCTCCTCCTCCTCCGCTCCCTCCACTCCCGTCACCCTCCTCCTCCCCCCCCCTCCCCTGCTGGTGGGGGTGCAGGTCCTCCTGAGGCTGCAGCTCAAAGCTCAGCGTGGAGTTGAAGGCGATGAGGCCGCTGCAGGAGGAGACACAGGAAGAGTCAGATATCATGAGCATCGAACAGGTGACGTCTTCTGATGACGTCAGCAGACAGGACGTGATGTCAGGGACAGGACGTGATGTTAGGAGACAGGAAGTGATGTCAGGGACAGGATGTGATGTTAGGAGACAGGACGTGATGTCAGGGACAGGACGTGATGTCAGGAGACAGGACGTGATGTCAAAAGACAGGACGTGATGTCAAAAGACAGGACGTGATGTCAGGGACAGGACGTGATGTTAGGAGACAGGACGTGATGTCAGGGACAGGACGTGATGTCAGGAGACAGGACGTGATGTCAAAAGACAGGACGTGATGTTAGGAGACAGGACGTGATGTCAGGGACAGGACGTGATGTCAGGGACAGGACGTGATGTCAAAAGACAGGACGTGATGTCAAAAGACAGGACGTGATGTCAGCAGACAGGACGTGATGTCAAAAGACAGGACGTGATGTTAGGAGACAGGACGTGATGTCAGGGACAGGACGTGATGTCAGGGACAGGACGTGATGTCAAAAGACAGGACGTGATGTCAGCAGACAGGACGTGATGTCAAAAGACAGGACGTGATGTCAAAAGACAGGACGTGATGTTAGGAGACAGGACGTGATGTCAGGGACAGGACGTGATGTCAAAAGACAGGACGTGATGTCAGCAGACAGGACGTGATGTCAGCAGACAGGAAGTAAAGCACATGATGCATAACGAGAGAGAAGATTCACTCTGAGTGATTACAATAAGTGTTGGAAAGTAAATTTGTACTTTTATTCCTTTTACTGTACTGTGTATGTACTTGTACTTCACTTGAATATTTGTATCTCATGCCACATCAGTAATAATGTTAATGTATGTAAGTAATTATGTAAATAAAGGTTTTATAGTTTTTTAAAGTTTGCTCTCAATAACCAGATTAAGCTAACGTTCCTAATCCTCCGTGTGTTGATGTGGTTCACAGAGGTCTCTGTGTAGTCCACAGAAGTGGACCAGGTCCTCTTCACGTGAGCCTGTACACACTGACCCTGCTGAGGCCTCCTGAGGCTGTGAGCCGCTAGAGGCGGGGGGTCAGAGCTGATCCGGATCGGTTTAACCTGCAGAGGAACGCTGACGTCGTCGCGTTTATTTCTGCTGAGTGCAGCACAGAAACACAAAGACCTGGACCTCAGGAGATCCCGGACTCTGTACAAACCGGATCGGAGGTTCTTTAGGTTTTAAGAGATTTTCTTTCTCGTCGTGATGTAACCTGCTGCGAGTGTTTCGCTCTGTGATCAGATGAGGACACGTTTGTGTAGTGTTTGTGTATTTCTCAGGTTCAACTTCTAACGCTGCAAACAACAACTTAACGATACGTTTCTACAAACTCACTATCGGATGAAACATGGCGACGCCCACTTATGAAGGACGGCACTTCAACGTGTTCCTATTATAAATAATGTTATTATAAATAATGTCCTTTATTTCATGGTCTGGGTGAATACTGGATTCTGATTGGCTGCAGGGTGTCCATTAATTCCTGATACTTTTTGTTACTGACTTTGAATGTTGCTAGCATAACGTTAGCTTTATGTTAGCATAATGTTAGCTTTCAGTTCGCTTTATGTGAGCATGACGTCAGCTTTCAGTTAGCATAATGTTCGCATAATGTTAGCTTTTTCTTAGCATAACGTTAGCTTTATGTTAGACCGGAGTATGGAGCAGGTGCTCAGAGCCCCTCTGGACTGAGGGTATTAGTACTAGGTGTGTGTATTAGTACAAGATGTGTGTATTAGTACTAGGTGTGTGTATTAGTACTAGGTGTGTGTATTAGTACAAGGTGTGTGTATTAGTACTAGGTGTGTGTATTAGTACTAGGTGTGTGTATTAGTACAAGGTGTGTGTATTAGTACAAGGTGTGTGTATTAGTACTAAGTGTGTGTATTAGTACTAGGTGTGTGTATTAGTACAAGGTGTGTGTATTAGTACTAGGTGTGTGTATTAGTACTAGGTGTGTGTATTAGTACAAGGTGTGTGTATTAGTACTAAGTGTGTGTATTAGTACAAGGTGTGTGTATTAGTACTAGGTGTGTGTATTAGTACAAGGTGTGTGTATTAGTACTAAGTGTGTGTATTAGTACAAGGTGTGTGTATTAGTACAAGGTGTGTGTATTAGTACTAGGTGTGTGTATTAGTACAAGGTGTGTGTATTAGTACTAGGTGTGAGTATTAGTACTAGGTGTGTGTATTAGTACAAGGTGTGTGTATTAGTACAAGGTGTGTGTATTAGTACTAGGTGTGTGTATTAGTACAAGGTGTGTGTATTAGTACAAGGTGTGTGTATTAGTACTAGGTGTGTGTATTAGTACAAGGTGTGTGTATTAGTACTAAGTGTGTGTATTAGTACAAGGTGTGTGTATTAGTACTAGGTGTGTGTATTACTACAAGGTGTGTGTATTAGTACTAGGTGTGTGTATTAGTACTAGGTGTGTGTATTAGGACAAGGTGTGTGTATTAGTACAAGGTGTGTGTATTAGTACTAGGTGTGTGTATTAGTACAAGGTGTGTGTATTAGTACAAGGTGTGTGTATTAGTACTAGGTGTGTGTATTACTACAAGGTGTGTGTATTAGTACAAGGTGTGTGTATTAGTACTAGGTGTGTGTATTAGTACAAGGTGTGTGTATTAGTACTAAGTGTGTGTATTAGTACAAGGTGTGTGTATTAGTACAAGGTGTGTGTATTAGTACAAGGTGTGTGTATTAGTACTAGGTGTGTGTATTAGTACAAGGTGTGTGTATTAGTACTAGGTGTGTGTATTAGTACTAGGTGTGTGTATTAGGACAAGGTGTGTGTATTAGTACAAGGTGTGTGTATTAGTACTAGGTGTGTGTATTACTACAAGGTGTGTGTATTAGTACTAGGTGTGTGTATTACTACAAGGTGTGTGTATTAGTACAAGGTGTGTGTATTAGTACAAGGTGTGTGTATTAGTACTAGGTGTGTGTATTAGTACAGAGGTGTGTGTATTAGTACTAGGTGTGTGTATTAGTACAAGGTGTGTGTATTAGTACAAGGTGTGTGTATTAGTACTAGGTGTGTGTATTAGTACTAGGTGTGTGTATTACTACAAGGTGTGTGTATTAGTACTAGGTGTGTGTATTACTACAAGGTGTGTGTATTAGTACAAGGTGTGTGTATTAGTACAAGGTGTGTGTATTAGTACTAGGTGTGTGTATTACTACAAGGTGTGTGTATTAGTACAAGGTGTGTGTATTAGTACTAGGTGTGTGTATTAGTACAAGGTGTGTGTATTAGTACTAGGTGTGTGTATTAGTACTAGGTGTGTGTATTAGGACAAGGTGTGTGTATTAGTACAAGGTGTGTGTATTAGTACTAGGTGTGTGTATTACTACAAGGTGTGTGTATTAGTACTAGGTGTGTGTATTACTACAAGGTGTGTGTATTAGTACAAGGTGTGTGTATTAGTACAAGGTGTGTGTATTAGAACAGGGTGTGTGTATTAGTACAAGGTGTGTGTATTAGTACTAGGTGTGTGTATTACTACAAGGTGTGTGTATTAGTACTAGGTGTGTGTATTACTACAAGGTGTGTGTATTAGTACTAGGTGTGTGTATTACTACAAGGTGTGTGTATTAGTACAAGGTGTGTGTATTAGTACAAGGTGTGTGT
>NW_027176910.1:0-18559 GCF_023349555.1 Cebidichthys violaceus | reverse complement strand
ATTCATTAAAGTACATTTAAATATGCATGTGGACATTAATCAAACTTCACATGTAACCACTGAACTCTATCATGAGCTTAAAACTACAACAGTCATGTAGCCTTATCCATTAAGCTAACGTTAGCATCTAGTTGAGCAGTGATACTTTTTACCACCTTTTACAGGTTCATTAAGATATCTGTCACTAAACACAATAAACACAATAAACACACAATATGTTGTTCCCGTTCCAGAGTTTAACCGTTAATAAAGTCTCTTATTGTGGAGGAATATCTTACCAACACCGTCAATTATCGTACTTTCTTTATGTGAAGTCAAGTTACGACACTCTGACGAGATTGGTATCTGCTGCCTGTTTCGCCAAGAAGGACTTCAAAATAAAGGACCCAAAACGTTAAAAAAGACACTTACAAAATAAAAGCTGGCAGGAAGTTATTATCTGAGGTAACTTGGAAATAAAGGTTTGTAGGAAATATTCACCTTACTAACAGAACCTCTTAAGAGTCGTTTATACACACGAGTTTCACAGGGTTGCTTTCAGTTCCACACAGGACATGAACTGTGGTCTCCTGGGTGAAGGTCCTGTTTGTTTGACTCCTCCCACACGTCTATATTGGACTTTCTTTCTCTAATCAATACCAACTTTTTATCATTAAAAACCGTCACGGTGACGTTTGTGGACATTTTAAAAGCCTCAAGTTCGGCATTTTACCATCTTGTTGTTTTTTATCAACCACTGAACAGGAAGTGACCAGATCTGGACGGAGGAGGAGTGACGTAGAGACGCCGTATACATCTCTGGTAGAGACCTGTCAATCACTGTGTAGCCCCGCTCCTAAAGCGAGTCGTGTGATTGGCTGACGACTGAAGCACCTACGACACATTCAGTTGAGTTCAGCGTCTTTGACGTTCTGCAGCTGATTGAATCCATTGAAATGATGAGTGTCAAATAAAGTAGAAGTATATAAAGTATAAAATAATGTACTCTATTAGTATCAGTATTACTTTACGGGTACTGGTACTTTGAACTCAACATGTAGACGAACAAACAGTGAGATGATGTAGAAACAGTTTTATTGAGGACGTTTTCCTCTAGCAGCAAACATGGAAACAACAAGACGCTAACAGCTTGAATACTAATCAACCAACCAACCAACCAACCAATCAGCCAACCAACCAACCAACCACAATCAATCAATCAATCAACCAACCAATCAGCCAACCAACCAATCAACCAATCAGCCAACCAACCACAACCAACCAACCAATCAACCACAACCAACCAACCAACCACAATCAATCAATCAACCAACCAATCAGCCAACCAACCAACCAACCAATCAATCAACCACAATCAACCAATCAACCACAACCAATCAACCAATCAGCCAACCAACCACAACCAACCAACCAATCAACCACAACCAACCAACCAACCACAACCAATCAACCAATCAGCCAACCAACCAACCAACCAATCAACCACAACCAACCAATCAACCAACCAATCAACCACAACCAATCAACCAACCACAACCAATCAATCAATCAATCAACCAATCAACCACAACCAATCAATCAACCAATCAACCACAACCAATCAATCAACCAATCAACCACAATCAACCAATCAACCACAACCAATCAACCAATCAGCCAACCAACCACAACCAACCAACCAATCAACCACAACCAACCACAACCAATCAACCAATCAGCCAACCAACCAACCACAACCAACCAACCAATCAACCACAACCAACCAATCAACCAACCAATCAACCACAACCAATCAGCTAACCAATCAACCAATCAGCCAACCAACCAACCAATTAACCAACCAACCAACCATCAATCAATTCTTGTACATTTAAGAACGTCTTGTTTTGTTCAGTGAATCAAATGTTTTTGTATAAAATGTTTCTATTATCAAAGTTATTGTTTTGATATCTGAACTAGTAAAAGTAAAAAGGGAAATAAAAAGAGTCTCCTTCAAATTAAAAGCATCACATCAGATGAATCCTTTATATTTTTCATCCAGCTCGTCTTTGGCGTAACGTTACAAACATTCTTCTTTGTCTCAGAGAGAAATGTCAAGGTGGGTCGAAAAAATAACAAAAACCTGATCCAGCAGAAACAGACGGGGTTTACTGAGAGAAGGTTCACTTCTGGTCCAACTAGAATCTCTTCAACAGGAAGTCTGAGAGTTCAAGAATAAAGTCAAATTAATTTAGAAACATGAGTCGTAAAATAAAAAGTAAAAAATATTTTTTTACATTTTAAATAATGAATTATGAAATATGAAAAAATAAAGTGGTGACGAGAAAGAAGTCAGAATATTACAATAAAAAGCTCTTAATACTTAACGAATAAAGCCATAATATTTAGACAATGAAGTCATGTTTTCCATAAAATAAAAAAATGTTCTAAAATATTCAACTTTATTCTGAAACTCTCAGGTTGTGTCCCTGAACGCATCATAAACCTTTATACCATCATTTGATCTCAAGTCTTCAGACCGGTCCTCTTCTGGTGAAGAACTCTTTAAACCATCTGATGATGACTCAATAATAATAAACGTTGACTTCATCAGAAGAAGATTAGAAGATTAGAACTCCATGATGATGTCATCTACTCCTTTATTTATTAGTTCTACATTCTGTGGTTTTCTAAAAAATCAAGTTTGAAAGTGAAAAAATATTTCTCATGACACTCCTCAGGGAGGGTCCAGTAGGTCCAGTAGAGGGTCCACAGAGGGTCCTGTAGGTCCAGTAGAGGGTCCAGTAGAGGGTCCTATAGAGGGTTCTGTAGCAGAGGGTCCAGCAGAGGGTCCAGCAGAAGGTCCTGTAAAGGGCCCTGTAGAGGGTCCTGTAGACAGTCCTGTAGAGGGTCCACAGAGGGTCCTGTAGTAGAGGGTCCTGTAGAGAGTCCTGTAGAGGGTCCACAGAGGGTCCTGTAGTAGAGGGTCCTGTAGTAGAGGGTCCTGTAGCAGAGGTTCCTATAGAGGGTCCTGTAGAGGGTCCTATAGAGGGTCCAGTAGGTCCTGCAGAGGGCCCCAGACCACAGTTTGAGAACCCCTCTGCTACTTTTTACTGTTATCACAGGTTCGATCCTTGAGCAAGGCACTGAACCCCTGTTGGGGCGCTGAACTAATGACACCAAGACACTTCATGCAGCTGTGGGTCAGAGGTCTGAGGTCGAAAGGTCAAGTCCAGAGTGTCCCGGTGCTGCTGAGCAAGGCACGTTAACATCTATATACAGAGAGAATCAGACGACTGAGTGCAAAGTGGGTAATAAAGTCATCTTCATCTTCTTCATCTTCATCTTCTTCATGTTCTATGTGAACGTCTTCAGATTAAATGTCTCTGGAGACGAGTCAGCTAAAGAGGAGACGAGTCCACTTTGAGAGGGTCAGAGGGTCGAGAGGGAGGAAGAGGAGGTCGTCTGCAGAGAGACAATGACATGTTTATGTTTTATTATTTAGATGAAAACTTATAATATTCTGACAATAAAGTCACAATATTTAGAAAATAAATCTAAAACGTCGCAACTTTAGGACTTGCCCCCCCTCAGGGTCTGAGTCTCGTGGTAACTATTACTAGTTATTAACTAGTTATTAGCTAGTTATTAACTAGTAATTGGTGGGACGGTCGTACCTGTTGCCTCCGGCTCTGTGTTGTGGTGGTTTGGTGGCGGCGGCGTATCCGGGGTGGGGGGGGATGAGGGGATGGGTCGGGGGGGGCAGCAGGCGGGGCTTAATGGGCACCACAGGTTTGAGTGAAACAGGAACCTGAAGAGAGGATCATGGGAAATAAACAGGAAGCTCAGTGCAGCAAAGTTTATGAGTTCCTCTTCTTCCACAGATCAATGATTGACTTCATTTATTCTGATTATAAGTTATTTAAACTTTTATTCATTGTTTTTAATGTACCATCATCAAAACTCAACACTTCCTGCAACTATACTTCAAATTAAAAGCCTTTAGCAGCTGAAAAAGCTTTCCTGGCCAACTTTTATTGTGAAACATCTACAGGAAGTGATTTTCACTGATGGTACGGACAGAAAACAGCAACGTAGAGCCGAGTGTTATTAATGAATTAGTGAATAAAAACAGCAGCAGTGTTGTGAGCACAGAGTGTCACATGACTCTGCTTGTAAATGGCAAGCCCGATGCTCACTTTTGTCACTGAACGCACCACAGCTGTCGGGTATCGTGATGTCAGATCTCAGAATACGTGACCAACCAATCACAGCTCACCTGGTTCTCTGATTCAACCAGTGAAATCATCTCAATCAGGACCAACGATTCACATCCTTTTCAACATGCTGAGTGCATGAGAGCTATGTGTTAACAGCTACGTGCTAACAGCTAGCAGCTAGCAGGTGTGGTGTACCTGTCCAGGTGCGAGGGGGTCGGGGGGGAGGGGCTTGTTGGGCGGAGCCGGTCGACTCCCCAGCAGCTGGAGGGTTAGTGAGGAGGAAGAGGAAGATGAGACGAGGAAGTCAGGAGGAAAACAGAAACAACGTGCTGCGTTCATCATTAGTGCAGCATGCAGACCAAAGAGTAAACACAGGAAGAAGAATCATGCTGAAGTACTCAGATCTTTATACAGTTAAAAGTACTAATACAACAGTGTACAAATACTCTGTTACAAGTAAACCTCAACTGCATTCAAAACTTTTATTCAAGTTAATATATTTAAAGTACCAAAAGTAAAAGTACTCACGAACCCATGAATTATAAACAGGCCTCTATAAATCAATCCATTATTTATGTATCCATATATTATATAAGATCTTAAAGCATCTAGAAGGTTTCCTTTGTTTCATAAATGAGTCTTTTCATTTCCTCAAGCAAACAGAAACCTTTCGTGTTAAATTCACTGTCTTTAGTTTCAGTAGGAACATTCAGCTCCCTCATGAGGCTCAAAGCTGAACTGCAGATAGAAAAGAAAGACGAGAGATTCAAAGAAAATCTCCTGCGACCACCTGAGGGTCCCGACCCAGTGCTTGTGAACGACTGATTTACATGATATGAATGTGTTGTATTCATGTGTTCATCACTTTAATGACTTTATATTAATCTTTAATATGACATCATCATTTATTAGTTGATCAATAATCTGAAAATGTAGAGCGAAGAATATAATATTTACTCTGAGACGTAAAGAAGTATAAAGCAGTAGAAAATGGAAATACTCGAGTAATATTTGGAGGTACTTGTACTTTACTTGAGTCTATTTCCTGCTACTTTATACTTCTACTTGTCGTCTCATAGAGCTGAGAGACAAACAGGAAGTAAGAGGACAGGTTGGTGCTTTGAGTCCAAACTGTCTCTGTACTAGTACTAGTTACTAGTTAACAGTACTCTGTACTATTTAATATCACTAGTTAGCAGTACTCTGTACTAGTTACTAGTGTTAGTTACTAGTTAGCAGTACTCTGTACTATTTAATGTTACTAGTTAGCAGTACTCTGTACTAGTTACTAGTGTTAGTTATTAGTTAGCAGTACTCTGTACTATTTAATGTTACTAGTTAGCAGTACTCTGTATTAGTTAGCAGTACTCTGTACTATTTAATGTTACTAGTTAGCAGTACTCTGTACTAGTTAGCAGTACCCTGTACTATTTAATATCACTAGTTAGCAGTACTCTGTACTAGTTACTAGTGTTAGTTACTAGTTAGCAGTACTCTGTACTATTTAATGTTACTAGTTAGCAGTCTATACTAGTTACTTATACTAGTTATTAGTACTAGTAACCAGTACTCTGTACTGGTTACTAGTTAGTACCCTGACACACAGCTGGGTGTGAACACAGACAGAAACACGACAGGTAGACTGTACCTGGTCGGGGGGGTCGGGGGGCAGAGGTCTGGTGGGGGGGGCAGCTCTCTGTGTGAGGGTTAGAGCAGCAGGAATAAAAGAGTAGAAGAGCAGCAGGAATAAAAAAGCAGAAGAAGAGCAGCAGGAATACAAGAGTAGAAGAAGAGAAGCAGGAATAAAAGAGTAGAAGAAGAGCAGCAGGAATAAAAGAGTAGAAGAAGAGAAGCAGGAATAAAAGAGCAGAAGAAGAGCAGCAGGAATAAAAGAATAGAAGAAGAGAAGCAGGAATAAAAGAGCAGAAGAAGAGCAGCAGGTCAGAGACACTTAATCTGAGAGTATCATAAAGACTCTTTTGATCTCTGAACAACATAAAGTCACATTTCCTGTTTGTTCACTTCTGATCCTGACGGTACGGAGAGGTCAGAGGTCAGTGAAACACTGATTCAGGGGAACTCGTCTCTCTGTTAAACTCGAGGAGGTGAAACTAAACTACATTTAGTCATTTTTCATGTAAGGACGAGTTCAAACAATATTAGTTTTTATATTTATAAAAAGTCTTTTGTGTGAATGTGTTCCTCGACTCTGTTTCAGATCAGATCCAAAGGTTTGGATCCATGAAAACAAGTCAAACAGAAGAAGAAGAACTGGACCAGAACAACAACAACAACAACATGACAACAACACGACAACAACACAACGACGTCAAGACGACAACAACACGACAAGACGACAAGAAGACAACAACACAAGGACGACGTCAAGACGACAACAACACAACAACAAGACAACAACAACACAACGACGTCAAGACGACAACAACACAACGACGACGTCAAGACGACAACACAACGACGTCAAGACGACAACAACACAACAAGACGACAACAACGCAACAACAACACAACAACGTCAAGACGACAACAACACGACAACAAGACAACAACAACACGTCAAGATGACAACAAGACAACAACAACAACACGACAACAACACGACAACAACACAACGACGTCAAGACAACAAGACGACAACACAACAACAAGACGACAACACAACAACAACAAGACGACGACAACATGACAAGACGACAACACAACGACAAGACGACAACAACATGACAAGACGACAACAACAAGACGACAACACAACGACAAGACGACAACAACACAACAACACGACAACACGACAACAAGACAACAACTAGACAACAACTAGACGACAACAACACGACGACAAGACGACGACAACAACAAGACGACAACACAACGACAAGACGACAACTACAAGACGACAACAACACGACACAACAAGATGACAACAACACGACAACAAGACAACAAGACGACAACAACACAACAACTAGACGACAACACAACGACAACAAGACGACAACACAACGACAAGGCAACAACTACAAGACGACAACAACACGACAACAACACGACACAACAAGACGACAACAACACGACAACAACACGACAACAACAAGACACTGATCGATCGGATCGATCGACACAGACGTTAAGGCCTTTCGGGGGAGGTTACCTGCGGGGGTTTTAGGGCGGGGTCAGGGGGGAGTGGCTTAGTGGGAGGAGCAGGTCTGTCATGAACCTGATAGGAGAGAGAAACAGGAAGCAGAGAGACAGCTGATAGCAGGAAAAAGGTCAAAGGTCAAAACAAGCAGATGTGTTAATGTGAGCTCACAGGAAGGAAGAAAAAAAAACATCTGCAGCTGTGATGTCACTTCCTGTCACAATAAATGCTGTTTGCAGCAGGAGAGTCTGGAACCACAACTTCCAGGTTTCTGATCCAGACCTCACCTTCACTCAACAGTTTGTTCAGTGTTTAAATCCAGATGTAACGAAAAGATCTAATACATCTGTTTTTAGGGAATAGACACTAAAAACATATATATATTTATATATATATAAATATATACTATATATTTATATATAAATATATACTATATATTTATATATAAATATATATCATTAAAGGTTTTATTCTGAATATAGCCTTTTCTTGATATTCTTCAGGTTTTAGCAGCAGTCTGTGGACTTTTAAAGCAGCACATTTAGAACGTACGTCTGTGTTTCCTGTTCACGGCGTCAGAGTTTGTTCTTGTTCAGAGTCGTAAAAAGAAAAGCTTGAAGAACTCAGCGAGCAGGAAAAGTTATGTACAGGACGTATAAACGTGAGCGGCTGCATGTAAACAAGATTATTAGTGGAATATTAATTAGGGAATAGTATGCTTTTTCAGAAAAAGGGCAAAATCCAGATACAGAAAGTATGTTTTCTGTTTGTTTGTGATTAATTTCTTCAGATGTTAGTAGAAGAGGTGACGCTCAGGACAAACGTTCGGGGGGCTGACGTTACGTTTCTAGATTAACATGAAACAAATAAGTTAAAAAAACTAAACAAGAATAACCAATAAAATGAAGAGCAAACAACATAAATCAATGATGAAATAATATTAAATATTTATGTCCCATAAGGAACAAGAAGAACTTAAATGGTCGTACCTCATCTCCATAATTCAAACTATTAACTCAACATTCATCATTTAAACTAGTAAACAAACACACCAGTGCTCTTCAGTTCAACCTAAATATGTTAATCTGATGTAACTTAAACCATCTCTGTATCTCTGTACCTCTTAAAAATAATCTTCTGGATCCATATTTGAACCCCACTAATTAAAATACGCCTGCTCTTCATAGTTCATACCAACTCAAAGCTCTTTTTAATGTAACTAACTACTTTTAAATGACCTAAATGATTTCCTGACTCTGTGAGGTTACCTCTTTAGTGGGCGGAGTCAGCGGGATGTCGGTCGGGGGGTTCAGGTGGTACCTCAGAGGTCGGACCTGCTCTCCGTTACGGCCGTCCACTCGCTCCATCACCGGCGTCCTGACCAAAGAAACACATCATCGGTTTCATCGTCACACATCGTTCTATAGTGATGCATTCAAGGACGCTCAGACATGTGAGAACTCACATTTCTCTAATGTGATAGTTTGTGTTATTCTGCGATGTTTTAAAGCGACATTATGGAACTATTTTATCTTAAAATATCAGCTTCAACATCATGGTGATGCTACAGAGACTCGTACTAGAAACAGTCATTAACGCTCAGAAGGTTTTGATTACTTGCTGCTAAAGTAACGCTAACCGCTAACTGTAGCTAGTTAGCTCAGTTAGCCGTGCTGCCGGGAGCTGAGAGTGGTGGTGTTGTTTACACCGCTAGACGATATTGTTCAGAAAGCAGATCTTTAAAAACTAAAACAAGTTAAAGAGGTCATTGATTTCTCTCTTTATCCGTTTTATCTTAACAAAAACTGCCTTGATTCAAGTTTCTCATCAAAAACTACATTTTACAAGATTGCATTTGAACGCATCATAATTTCTTCGCACTGTAGTATTTTTTTACTGAATAGAGCTTGAACGCATCATAATGTAACGCCATGCAACGTTAACGTTAGCGGTTAGCTCCGTTATTTATCCAAGCAGGACTGTGCTGCTCACCGGCTGCCAACAGATAATCGCTAACGTTAACTAGCATTAGCTAACATTAGCTAATTAGTAATATTGCAAATAAAAGTGTAAACTTTTGATGAACGGAGTAAAATCTTCATCTTCGTAGATAAAACAGACGTTGACGTAATTTGCAGTTTAAAAAAAGGTAACACATGTCAGTATACTCATGTGATTTTAATGATCCAGTGACCACAGCAGATCTAAAAACATCAAACGATGACGAACACGTCACACATCTCCAGTTATCACACCACATGTCACATGACAACACCACGAGTTCAGGGCCCGCTCTGCAGTGGGAACTATCAGGTCTCTCTCACATGTAGAGATGTGTCCTCCAATTAGAAACACAAACTGAACTTCAGACTTAAAGCTGCAGCTCCGTGGTCTCTCTCTTCTGTTGTCTCCACATGGCTCTCAACATGGCGACAGCTGAGACTCTATTCTCAGGTAGACATCACTCCGCTCATCTTTACATAACTAACAACTGTGTTCATGTATGTATGACTGTATTAACACTCTGAAGGTCCTGTAGAGACCCTTTAAGCTTTGAGGACTTCATTACCCAGAATCCTCTCTGACCCGGCTGACGTTTCACCACACAGCTGTCTCACGATGCAGATGATTAGCTTGATTTCTGGTTTGTGACGAGGCTGACTGAGTGAGACTGGCTGGAGGGATCTGGATCCGTGCAGCTTTAAGGTCTGAGGTGGATTTCCTCTGCAGGTGTGATCAGGTCTGAGGGGATCGTCAGCGAGGTGAAGATTTAAACCAGGTATAACATGTATGTAGAGCTAACGTTAGCATCATTAGCTCGTCTCTCAGCTCCTCCAGGACGTGCTGAGATGTTAAACGTGAAGCTGCTTCAATCAGAGGAGGAGACCTCTGTGGGTAAAACCTCCTGGACCACGAAGACAACAACTCCCATGATCCTCTGCTGCTACAACACGTCAACAAACCGCGTGCTTTGGCAGAAAATTAAATATTGTACCTTTGAATCTGTCGGACAGTAAAAGCTTCACCTCTCTGACTCTACGGGGACAGACTACAGATCAGGACCCAGCAGGTCCCAGCAGGACCAGAAGGACCTGTAGTACCTGGAGACGTGGAGGGGGTCTAACTCCAGACCCAACATCTCCAAGTGAGTCACACTGCATCATGGGTAAGAAGACAAACCAGACTCAAACCAGTGTTTAAGGGTAAATATTTAAACTGTTAAAAACACATATTCAGCTTTGTTTAAGTATTTGTCAACAACCATATAAAAAGGTGCAAAAATAATAATTATAATAATTATTATAATTATTATTTTATGAAAACAAAATTGCAGGAAAAGTGTCAAAATGTTTCAATAAAAAGTCATAACTTTAACAAAATATAGTTAGATTTTTCTAAATAAAAACTATACGTGTTATAAATCATGTATTAATGTTTTATGACTCTTTATGAATGAACAGATTAATGTTGAAACTATTTTAGAAAACATATTTTCATCTAAAACTCAACATGATGAAATAACACACACACACACACACACACACACACACACACACACACACACACACACACACTCAGCGTTACCGGTTGTGCTGTCGAGCTTTATGAAGCGGGCTGTCGGGTCCTAAACACAGGAACCTCCGGCGGAAGCGAGGGAAGCGCAGGGCGAGGAAGAGGAGCACCACGGGCAGGACGAAGAGGAAGATGACGAGCAGAGCCACTCGGACCGGGTCGGACTCTGAACAGAGAGCACAGCGTGAGGCGGACTCGCAGCAGAACGCGGCTCGGTCGGTCGGTCGGTGACGTACCTCCAGCGGCTCGGGCCGGTCCGCTGTCCACGCTGCCCCCGTGACCCGAGTACCTGCAGTCAGGTGGAGCCCAGCCCACCGCACAGTGACAGTTCTTGTTGCTGTTACACACCTGGAACACACACACACACACACACACACACACACACACACACACACACACACACGCTGAAGACTACAGGACCCATAATGCATTTCTCTAGAAGAGTAGTCATTTTCTCATAGACTTCTATACAACCAGAGGAGTCGCCCCCTGGTGGACACTAGAGAGAATGCAGCTTTAACACATGAAGCGTTGGCTTCACTCGGTATATAATAATAATGTGATATGAGTAGAAGTGACTCTTATGATCTGATACTCCACTCACCCCGTGACCGTTGCACTTCCTGCGACATTCATCCACCTCGAACACTGACTCGTCCTGACACTTCTGGTTCAAACACGCCTAAAAACACAAAATCACTTTCAAACATTTAACAAATTTGAGAAAGTTCTATTAAAATAGAATCTTTACAGGATCTAGATGATCAAAGATGATTCATATTCTTTCATATATTCTCCTTTGTACATCAGATTTTACAGATAAAGCCGTCTGACCTTTCCGAGGCTGCAGGCGGTGCCCTGGGCCACGGTGGCGGGGTCCGACACGTCGTCTCCCAGGTGGAAGAAGGTTCCTCTGCAGACCAGGTCGCTGTGGTTGAAGCGGACCGTGGTGGTGAGGATCTCTGCGTTGGTGCCCAGCAGGGGGCGTTCCCTCCCTCCCTGACACTGGATGCGGCCGCAGTGGACGTCACTGAAAAACAGACAGGAAGTGGTGTCAGCGGAGGCTGGGCGGGGCTTATACTTAGAGGCGTCACAGGATGTGTCGGCATGAAGACACGGACACAATAACTGTGTGTGTAATGTGTGTACTCTATGTACTGTGTGTACTCTCTGTGTACTGTGTGTACTCACGACTTTCCACAGGGGATGTAGGAGCCGTTGGTCAGCTGACCACAGTTCCCAAATTTGTTTCCTTGTTTGTTGACTGATGAGAAACAGACAGGTGGAGCGCTGGTGGCATCTGAGGACAGACAGAGAGAGACAGAGAGACAGAGAGAGAGAGAGAGAGAGAGAGAGAGAGAGAGAGAGAGAGAGAGAGAGAGAGAGAGACAGACAGACAGGTCAGTATGGTATTTACCAAAGTATATACTGGTTCAGTATTAACTAGATTAGCTGTAGTTGAACCAGTATAAACTGGTTTAGCTGAAGTTGAACCAGTATAAACTGGTTTTAGCTGTAGTTGAACCAGTATAAAGTGGTTTAGCTGTAGTTGAACCAGTATAAACTGGTTTTAGTCTTACTGGGTCCCCACAGCATCTGGCACTGGGTGTGCATGCTGGCACAGACTCCTTCGTAGCAGTAGGAGGCGTCGTCCTCACAGGGCTCCCCGTTCTGCAGGAAGACGTTGGGGGGGCAGTAAGGGGAGGAGCCTGTGCAGAACTCTGGGAGGTCGCACTCTCCAAGAGGATCACGACACACCGAACCTGCAGCCTGCAGCTGAGGAGGGAGGAGGAGCTTAGACCAATACACACGTGTGTGTAAGTGTGTGTGTGTGTGTGTGTGTGTGTGTGTGTGTGTGTGTGTGTGTGTGTGTCAGTCGGACCTTGCAGTCGTGACAGCAGATGCCGTCAGATGAACACTGAGCTCCAGAAACCAGCCGACAGGTGGAGGCGTTGCAGCAGGGGTCCTCACACTCCTGACCAATCAGAGCACAGCAACACATCAACAGGAAGAACATCACTAAGACACAAGAGTGGACCTGCGTCCTGATTGGACCGTTTCAATCATCACTGTAGAAAACTAACAGACAGACAGACAGACAGACACAGAGTCAGACAGACAGACGGCTCACCTCCACCAGCCCACAGTCACACTCCTCCCCCGTCTCCACATACAGGTTCCCACAGCGAGGTCCTCCCAGAAGACGGTCTGGTGTCGGGATGTTGAACAGACACATCCCTCCTCCATGCAGCAGGCTGACAGACAGGTCTGCAGCGCTGCAGCTGCTGAACTGCTGCCCCGGCATGAAGCTGGAGGCCACAGGGAGCGAGCATAGACCCGGGTTAGATATTCTGGTTCTGACCCGGGTTAGATATTCTGGTACTGACCCGGGTTAGATATTCTGGTACTGACCCGGTTAATATAATCTGGTACTGACACGGGTTAGATATTCTGGTACTGAACCGGGTTAGATATTCTGGTACTGACCCGGTTAATATAATCTGGTACTGAACCGGGTTTGATAATCTGGAACTGACCCGGGTTAGATATTCTGGTACTGACCCGGGTTAGATATTCTGGTACTGACCCGGTTAATATAATCTGGTACTGACCCGGGTTAGATATTCTGGTACTGACCCGGTTAATATAATCTGGTACTGACCCGGGTTAGATAATCTGGTACTGACCCGGGTTATATATTCTGGTACTGACTCGGGTTAGATAATCTGGTACTGACCCGGGTTAGATATTCTGGTACTGACCCGGTTAATATAATCTGGTACTGACACGGGTTAGATAATCTGGTACTGAACCGGGTTTGATAATCTGGTACTGACCCGGGTTATATATTCTGGTACTGACTCGGGTTAGATAATCTGGTACTGACCCGGGTTAGATAATCTGGTACTGACCCAGGTTATATATTCTGGTACTGACCCGGGTTAGATAATCTGGTACTGACCCGAGTTAGATATTCTGGTACTGACCCGGGTTAGATAATCTGGTACTGACCCAGGTTATATATTCTGGTACTGACCCGGGTTAGATATTCTGGTACTGACCCGGTAGACGGCTCCATGATACATCCTCCGAGCCGCCGTTCGTTCTGACAGGAGCAGCGTCGCTCGGCGGTGTCGTGACTCATCCCCAAGTTGTGACCGAGCTCATGAGCAACAGTGGAGGCCACGCCCAGAACACTAACCAGGTGGTCCTGAGAGACAGACAGGTGTTCAGAGAGACAGACAGGTGTTCAGAGACAGATGTTCAGAGAGACAGACAGGTGGTCAGAGCGACGGGTGTTCAGAGAGACAGACAGGTGGTCGGATGGACAAGTGTTCAGAGAGACAGACAGGTGTTCAGAGAGACAGACAAGTGTTCAGAGAGACAGACAGGTGTTCAGAGAGACAGACAAGTGTTCAGAGAGACAGACAGGTGTTCAGAGAGACAGACAGGTGTTCAGTCAGACAGTTATTCTGGTTCTGACCCGGGTTAGGTATTGTGGTTCTGGGTTTTGGGTTAAATCCACAACATCTAAACACACTGTTTCCTGTTTCTAAACTTCAAAGTAAAAGGTGCTGACTCACCACGTTGACTCCACCGGACCGGTCTCTGGAGCACATGGACGACTGAGAGGCCATCCCCACCGTGGTGCCGTCGAACGAGCCGCCCCTGAGAAACACAAAGTCAAGACCCGTCACATACCCGGACCGGATCAGAACCGGAAGCTTTTATTTTGTTAACCTACATGACGAGCTGGGCATTGTCGTGGCGGAGGCGCGGCAGCAGCTCTCTGGTCCTCCAGTCCAGGAAGTGGTTGAGGGTGTCGGTGGGACTCTTCTCCACCAGGATCTTGTCTCGGTCGCTCCAGATCTCCAGACCGGTCAGCGCCACGCGGACGTTCAGAGGACGGTAGAACTGGAGAGAAACAACAACAAACACGGCTCGAGTTCTTCTTCTTCTGCACATTTAACAAAGACGGCTTTACGGTGACGTGGAGGCTCTCACCCAGTCCACCTGATTGGCCACGTCCAGCATGCGGTAGATGATCGTCTTATTGTTCTTCTGGTAGTTCAGGAACTGGGAAAACACAGAAATAAACTTCTGTATTTTATATATATATATATATATATATATATATATATATATAGTAATAATATTCAGCTCTTTATTACAGATGATCACTGACCTCCTGGTGATCGACCACCAGCACCAGCTCGATGTATTTGGTCTCAGACAGGATGTCTCTCCTCCTCTGCACACAGAACAAATACATATAAAATATCTCATACAGGTACTGCTGATACTACCCAGAGTACTACTCAGAGTACTAACTATGACACTACTATCCAAAAACTGATCCAGAATCTAAAAGTCAGTTTAAAGTGTGATCCTTGACTTCAGAGCTCTGTGATTGGACGTTTTAATCATCACTGTAGAACAGACAGACAGGCAGACAGGTATAGAGACAGACAGACAGACAGGTATAGAGACAGACAGACAGACAGACAGGTATAGAGACAGACAGGTTCGTGGTCTGTCTCACCCGGTGTGTGTGTGTGTGTGTGGCGCTGTGGAGCGGAGGTACAGCGGTGTGTGAGACTCCACAACCTCCGGCACCGTCGCCCTCCAGAGGGGTGGTGGAGAACAGCAGGTGAACTCCTCCTTCTTCTTCACCTCCTCCTCCTCCTCCTCCGCTCCCTCCACTCCCGTCACCCTCCTCCTCCCCCCCCCTCCCCTGCTGGTGGGGGTGCAGGTCCTCCTGAGGCTGCAGCTCAAAGCTCAGCGTGGAGTTGAAGGCGATGAGGCCGCTGCAGGAGGAGACACAGGAAGAGTCAGATATCATGAGCATCGAACAGGTGACGTCTTCTGATGACGTCAGCAGACAGGACGTGATGTCAGGGACAGGACGTGATGTTAGGAGACAGGAAGTGATGTCAGGGACAGGATGTGATGTTAGGAGACAGGACGTGATGTCAGGGACAGGACGTGATGTCAGGAGACAGGACGTGATGTCAAAAGACAGGACGTGATGTCAAAAGACAGGACGTGATGTCAGGGACAGGACGTGATGTTAGGAGACAGGACGTGATGTCAGGGACAGGACGTGATGTCAGGAGACAGGACGTGATGTCAAAAGACAGGACGTGATGTTAGGAGACAGGACGTGATGTCAGGGACAGGACGTGATGTCAGGGACAGGACGTGATGTCAAAAGACAGGACGTGATGTCAAAAGACAGGACGTGATGTCAGCAGACAGGACGTGATGTCAAAAGACAGGACGTGATGTTAGGAGACAGGACGTGATGTCAGGGACAGGACGTGATGTCAGGGACAGGACGTGATGTCAAAAGACAGGACGTGATGTCAGCAGACAGGACGTGATGTCAAAAGACAGGACGTGATGTCAAAAGACAGGACGTGATGTTAGGAGACAGGACGTGATGTCAGGGACAGGACGTGATGTCAAAAGACAGGACGTGATGTCAGCAGACAGGACGTGATGTCAGCAGACAGGAAGTAAAGCACATGATGCATAACGAGAGAGAAGATTCACTCTGAGTGATTACAATAAGTGTTGGAAAGTAAATTTGTACTTTTATTCCTTTTACTGTACTGTGTATGTACTTGTACTTCACTTGAATATTTGTATCTCATGCCACATCAGTAATAATGTTAATGTATGTAAGTAATTATGTAAATAAAGGTTTTATAGTTTTTTAAAGTTTGCTCTCAATAACCAGATTAAGCTAACGTTCCTAATCCTCCGTGTGTTGATGTGGTTCACAGAGGTCTCTGTGTAGTCCACAGAAGTGGACCAGGTCCTCTTCACGTGAGCCTGTACACACTGACCCTGCTGAGGCCTCCTGAGGCTGTGAGCCGCTAGAGGCGGGGGGTCAGAGCTGATCCGGATCGGTTTAACCTGCAGAGGAACGCTGACGTCGTCGCGTTTATTTCTGCTGAGTGCAGCACAGAAACACAAAGACCTGGACCTCAGGAGATCCCGGACTCTGTACAAACCGGATCGGAGGTTCTTTAGGTTTTAAGAGATTTTCTTTCTCGTCGTGATGTAACCTGCTGCGAGTGTTTCGCTCTGTGATCAGATGAGGACACGTTTGTGTAGTGTTTGTGTATTTCTCAGGTTCAACTTCTAACGCTGCAAACAACAACTTAACGATACGTTTCTACAAACTCACTATCGGATGAAACATGGCGACGCCCACTTATGAAGGACGGCACTTCAACGTGTTCCTATTATAAATAATGTTATTATAAATAATGTCCTTTATTTCATGGTCTGGGTGAATACTGGATTCTGATTGGCTGCAGGGTGTCCATTAATTCCTGATACTTTTTGTTACTGACTTTGAATGTTGCTAGCATAACGTTAGCTTTATGTTAGCATAATGTTAGCTTTCAGTTCGCTTTATGTGAGCATGACGTCAGCTTTCAGTTAGCATAATGTTCGCATAATGTTAGCTTTTTCTTAGCATAACGTTAGCTTTATGTTAGACCGGAGTATGGAGCAGGTGCTCAGAGCCCCTCTGGACTGAGGGTATTAGTACTAGGTGTGTGTATTAGTACAAGATGTGTGTATTAGTACTAGGTGTGTGTATTAGTACTAGGTGTGTGTATTAGTACAAGGTGTGTGTATTAGTACTAGGTGTGTGTATTAGTACTAGGTGTGTGTATTAGTACAAGGTGTGTGTATTAGTACAAGGTGTGTGTATTAGTACTAAGTGTGTGTATTAGTACTAGGTGTGTGTATTAGTACAAGGTGTGTGTATTAGTACTAGGTGTGTGTATTAGTACTAGGTGTGTGTATTAGTACAAGGTGTGTGTATTAGTACTAAGTGTGTGTATTAGTACAAGGTGTGTGTATTAGTACTAGGTGTGTGTATTAGTACAAGGTGTGTGTATTAGTACTAAGTGTGTGTATTAGTACAAGGTGTGTGTATTAGTACAAGGTGTGTGTATTAGTACTAGGTGTGTGTATTAGTACAAGGTGTGTGTATTAGTACTAGGTGTGAGTATTAGTACTAGGTGTGTGTATTAGTACAAGGTGTGTGTATTAGTACAAGGTGTGTGTATTAGTACTAGGTGTGTGTATTAGTACAAGGTGTGTGTATTAGTACAAGGTGTGTGTATTAGTACTAGGTGTGTGTATTAGTACAAGGTGTGTGTATTAGTACTAAGTGTGTGTATTAGTACAAGGTGTGTGTATTAGTACTAGGTGTGTGTATTACTACAAGGTGTGTGTATTAGTACTAGGTGTGTGTATTAGTACTAGGTGTGTGTATTAGGACAAGGTGTGTGTATTAGTACAAGGTGTGTGTATTAGTACTAGGTGTGTGTATTAGTACAAGGTGTGTGTATTAGTACAAGGTGTGTGTATTAGTACTAGGTGTGTGTATTACTACAAGGTGTGTGTATTAGTACAAGGTGTGTGTATTAGTACTAGGTGTGTGTATTAGTACAAGGTGTGTGTATTAGTACTAAGTGTGTGTATTAGTACAAGGTGTGTGTATTAGTACAAGGTGTGTGTATTAGTACAAGGTGTGTGTATTAGTACTAGGTGTGTGTATTAGTACTAGGTGTGTGTATTAGGTGACAAGGTGTGTGTATTA
>NW_027176909.1:0-18568 GCF_023349555.1 Cebidichthys violaceus | reverse complement strand
ACAAAAATTGAAGACAAAAAAACCCCCCCGCAAAGATAGCAAGTGGACAAAGCTCGTTCCAACACGATAGCAAATCTGGGTTTTCATTTTTCACACATCCTCAGGCTCTAATAAAGGCCCGTGTTTCATTTGCCCACAGAAACTATCCTGAGCCTGACCGATGAGTTGGTTGAAGCACTGATCCCCGGCACATTAAGAAGCCTCAGCATATATCAGCCCTGCTACAGGTCTGCGCTCTATTGAGCTTTTGTACCGTTAAGCAGAGTTTTCCCCCAGTAAAAAGGTACTTGTAACTCTTTAATTCTTCTATAACAGTACGAGACAAGGATTTATGATTTTGGTCAAACACAAGGCCGGAAAGAAATGCAATGTTTAGAAATGTATGACCTGCTACTCACAAAGTGTAACTGCCAGGCTTTCCCGTCTATATTATCGACTTTAAGTCACACATTTACCCACATTTTTTTTTTTTTTAGTGTTGTCATTGACTAAAAAAATGTCAAGCAAACGTGTTGCAGCTGCTTACGCACCGGTCCCACAGCGCCGTGCTGCAGTGGCAGCCAATAAAGATCTTTTGTTGAAACGGCCTCTAAGGATATGATGAACTCTGACAATCTCCTCAGAAACTCGCAACTCCTCGGAGAACGGTTCACACTCAGCAAAGCCGCGACGACAGATTGGATATGAGCGGATTGAAGGACTGGTTTGGTTTCCACAGTATCTCCCTCTTCCTGAGAAGCTGTGAGTGTGCCGCATGCTGAACTGTCTCTCGTGCTCTCTGTCAATCATTACACAATGATACGTTTTATACTGCTGGACAGTCATCTCCCACTTGACGTCCACGGGGGGGAAAAAAAAAAGAAGGTGTCCTTGTCCTGGATACAAGCCCCACGATACGGACAGAAAGGTCACACAGCGTGATGGCAGAGGGACCGCGGAGCTAAAAGTAGAAGTTTTAGATCATTCGGTACTCTTCTACTTATCTGCAGTCATGACACAGCTGTTTACAACAATTATTTAAAATCATCTTGCAGATATAACTAAATAAATAAAAGTGAACTCTCTCCCTTAAAAAAGCTATGCTGACACATTTAAAGCAGTCGCAGTGATACATTCTCTTTCTTTTCATTTCATACGTTTCCTTTCTTGACCCCGGCTGGTTGATTACTTATTTGAGCGCAGCAAGTCCTCCATCGTGCTCGACTGTCACAGCATCCAGTTTTCTCTTTGAGCCCCCTCCACCCCTGGGCCTCTGGGTGTAATCAGAAGAACCCATGATGTTGCTGGAGGAAGAAAGCCTCCCATCTGGTTCGGAAGAGGAAAATTGAATGAAGGAGACTGAAAGACTGAAGGGGGGGGAAAAAAAAAAAAATATGATACTGGTGAAATGTGCACTCATGGGAGGCAAAGAGAGAGCTAACGAGGGCCGGTGGTACTGGTGCCGGGCAGGCTAGCTGCATGTGAACTCAATATTATGAGGCCTAGCAGGAAGGGAGAGTAAGTAGGACTCGCGGTGGAAGCTGGCTGAGGAGGGTGGCGTCTACCAGGCTCTTTTTCTTCTCTCTCTCTCTCTCTCTCTCTCTCTCTCTCTCTCTCTCTCTCTCTCTCTCTCTCTCTCTCTCTCTCTCTCTCTCTCTCTCTCTCTCTTCTTTACAGTGCAGGCCAGATGGTGTTCTCATTGAAGAAATTATGAAGCAAAATGAGAATTAGAAGCAGACTGGCAGGGTGTGGTTGTCCCATCAGGCCGCACACTTGTTTTATTTCTTCCAATACATTAAGAAAAATGACAGGAATAAATTGTTCCTCGCTGAAAGAGATTAAATGCCACACAGACATTCTTCAAGGTCAGTTTCTACAGGATTCAATAGTATTTTAGCTTCTTTTATCAGCAGCAGATCTGGTTACCTCACTCTATGTTATAGCAGCTGCTAAAGCAATGCTTCCGAATAGTCCTCTGAAAAGGAGCTCAGTCGTTTTCTGTGCTAGCGCAGAAAAACAGCAAATCAGGAGTAAAATGATATGATGAGCAAAGTGCAGATTACATTATAGCTGTTATGTAGCAGTTCCCTAAAACGCTGCAATTCCAAATTGGTGCACAGCAGTAATATAGTGGGCTGGATAACAGCAAAACTTGGCGCTTGATGCCTCAGAGCTGTGCTAACGTTTGCGGTTCAGCTAATTACAGTCACGGCGAACAGTAGTCACAAGGAGAGATGGATACAGTTAGCGCTCAAGCTCGACTAAAAGCCAAGCGATGCAGCACCGTGGCTCCGGAGTGAAATGGGGCCGGGGAGCAGCAGAGCTGGAGATCAGGACACGGTTCTGTGGGTAGACGGTTGTTTTTGTGGTCGGAGTCCCAAATGTATAGCACTTATGAACACAACTGGGCTGAGATGGGAGAACCCACTCAAACCCTCAACAACCAATTAGCCCGCTCTCAACAGCTGAGAGCCATTTCATCAAGGCAGGAGAAGTCTTATCTAAAAGTCAATCAGGCAGTCACAGGGGAGGAGTGCGTCTGTGGACTCATCTGTCCATCTGTCTGTCCAACTCCCTTGGTCACCCTAAAGCCCTTTTACACTGAACCAACACCCGCCTTTGTTAACAAGAACAGTTATCACAGTCTTCTGCGGTGTTTGGATGTTCTGTTTTCAAACACTGTAAATATAATATTTTGGGGTTTTGAACTGTTGGCTAAAAAAACCAAAACATTTTGAGATGTCACTTGAGCATTTGGGCAAAACAACAATTCAAGGAAAAATAATTGGCAGATTAATCAAACAATGACAATAAGTATTAGTCACCACCATACTTCTAACTATTTAATTGCACTCTTATTGGCTGTAAAGATGCTTAGACATGACTGTGGGCTCAGCTGCAGAGGGGACAGAGTGGGGGAGTGGTTCAGGGAACGGGGCGGGGAGAGACTTAATTAGGCCCAGCTGAAACGCATCCTGATTTGGCTTCACTGTTGTATTTAAACCCTGCTAGGGACGGAGGCGCGAGAGGGCTCGGAAAGAGACACAGACTGGCTGTGGCACGAGCAGGACGGTGGAGCACAATGACGTCTCTGAATGGAGTTTTTTTATATGCTATAAGACGTATGTCACGAGCAGAATAAGCAGCCAGCGTTTCTGGGTTCAGAGGTTATCAATGGGGGAGAAACAACATGTGCTTCAAGCCCCTTTTCAGGTGTTTGTAATTTTTAAAGGTGGGAAAAAAAACCCCCATTTTAATCAAAATATTAATCATAGCAAATACCTTTTCTTTAAAATGTGTCTGGATGAGAATGTTAAAACCGGTTGAAAAGTGAAAGCTATTCAGAATAAATTCAAAAGCATTTCAAAATCTGTCATTGTTCAATCTTAAACCTAAAAAAAAGAAATCCTCTTAATGTAGACTTGGAGTAAACAATACTTGGATGTCAACACCAAATGCCCTTTTCTCCAATAATGTGTAAAAGGTTTGTTTGTGCTGCCAATCTCGTTGGTAATACGGATTCAGCACTCAGCAGCTTTAAGCCCCTTTTCATTGTTTTGGTTTATAGTTTTATAAGAAGGAAAAAAAAACCAACCTGTGAGCAGTTGCTGTCAGCAAAGGAGCTCACACAAACCAGTTGTACTGCATGGAATGATGAAGGGCAGAAGTAAACACATCGCTGATGAGCAGAGACGAATACCTCAAAAACACAAGTTGTTTTCTCCAAAAGTTGGTGAACCAAACCAGGAGCAAAACAGCAGTGGATGTCCCACTTACACTCGATGTGTTGTGGGGGGAAACAAACTCCAGTGATGCCCCCACACTGCTCTGTTTCTGCTGGGTGAACAAGAAGCCAAGTGTTCGCTCACACACTCAAACAAAGCTTGATAGAGGATAAGACGGCATCAAGGCAGCTTTAAGGATTGCCTGTCCAAACAGCATTCGCATCCAACAACAAACATGCTGGATCTCTAGTGTGAAAACAAGTTTAAAGCAACTACTTGTGTCAATGAAAGACTTGTAACGGTATTTAGCAGTGATGTATGCGTACCTACCTACAGCTGAGGACCTGTGTCTGTTACTGCTGTTTTTAAAAGACAAGTAATCTGCTGTAAGCCCCCTTTGATCACCCGGGGACGTCTCCTCTCCCCCTCTGTTGTCTTCTGCAGCTGTACATCCTAACTATTACCTGATGGAATTTGTAGATGACACATTGCTCCGCTCTGTGCACTCAAGTCCTAAACAACACCATGTGAGGGACGATTCACATCTGCAGTGAAGAGTAGAAGACCAAAGGTTGTCTCCTGGCAGCACACATACAGAGGGGAACTCAGGGAGGTGGTCCAGCAGTAGAAATACCTCAGCAATGTCTTTACTAATAGAGGTTCATCATCAAGCTTCTGTAAAAAAAAAAAAAAAAAAAAAGAGCCAAGAACAAGATGCTGCGGAGCTAGAAGTTGGATGAGCAGCTATGAACATGAATCCATCCATCCAAATGAGAAATGCATGTTGATATTAGAGGCATTCAAACAAACAATTAATTAGGATGTTGTCTCAAGAGTTACTAATTAGGAGATACTTGTTTTATCTGCAGGTGCTCTGCTCATTAAAACTCCAAGGCTGAACTATACTGCGAGTCTACCCTATCAATGAGAATATCACTGCGTAGCTTTAATTTGCTCGGATACAATGCATTGGGGGTGATTCTAATTTGTTATCATAGCCTGTTTTACTTCACGTGTTCAGCAGGAACCGCTGCTCCACGAGTTGTCATTTCAAACGACCCTATTTTGAATGCAGTAATTGTTCAAACTTGGCATCAGGTGACAAGTCTTTTTGAAGGCATGACTGAGGAAGAGGAAATAGCCAACGTCTTATGTGCTTGGTTTGTCACACTGCGTTGGAAGTGAGCCACTCATCAGTGCAGGATATATGTCAGCATGCTGTGTGGGGGGGGGGGAGGTCGATATTCCGCCAAGGCAAAATAGATTTGCATGTATTTATTGCAAGCAAGCCCTTACAGAGGTCTGCTTTGGATAACAGGCTCCTGTTGTTATGTTCCATCACATCCAAACCGCAACGCCAAGCTTGCCCCCCCCCCCGTGCATTGAACTGCTGTGAGGTGTTGAAATTCAGATCAAGTATGGAGAGGACAGCGTTAGATTAGACATCCAAAAAGTAGGGCAAACTGCCCTCCACGAGAGAGGGGTTTGGTGACGCGCCACTAATACTTTAGGCGGTGTCAGTGGAGGTATCAAGTGCAAAAACTTCAAGTGCAGCCTTATTAGTAGCAAAAGTTCCTACCCCCGTGTAGAAAAGATTTAAACAAAATAAATAAACTTACCACCCCGGTGTCCAGCTGCTCGTTAGTCAGAGAAGGAGCCGCTCCGGTCAGAGGTAAAAACCACAATATCTGCACCAACAGCAGCATCTCCGGTGAAATATTCCTCATCCACTTGTGAAGCGCCACAGAAATCATGGTGCCCTATGACAGGCGGATCCTGCAGGGCTCAGACACCGACCCCGACAGCCGCATCCAGGGGGGGGTAAATCACACGCCGACACTTGCGTAAAAACGTGTCCGTCTACCTCACTGTTGAGCGCAAACACATGAAAACACATTAAAACCGGCGGCGGTGAGATCGGTTAGGATTTACAAGTTTGTTCCCCCCCCCCTTACAAAACGACACTTGTAACTACGGGGTAATTCTCAGATAAAAAAAAATAAATGGTATTCTTGTCCTATATGAAGTCCATCAATGGGGTTGATATCCCTTGCAGCAAGAAGCGCGAGCTCCCCTCCTGCTCGTGCAGTCTCGAGCTCTGGAAAATGAAAGCGGCGGCGTGCGGTTTTGTCCCGAGCAGCGGCAGAGACGGCACGTTGACGCACACACGGTGAGAATGGGGTGGTCGGCTCTGACGGATTCATGGCGAGGAGGGAGGGGCAGAGGAGGGAAGTTCAGCGCCTTCTCAGCCCACTTGAACACTTACCGGATTCATGACGCGCCTCGTGCGCAATTTGAGTGTCTCAAGGGCTGAGACAAAAAAAGACATCATTTGCCTGTGTTACTTTATCATTGTTGTGTGACAAATGTGTAAGTGTCGAGCGGTTATGACATGTCTTGGGGAAAGACCAGTTTTGAACTTGCATCTTTATTGACACATGCTGGCTTGCAAACTGCAAAATGGGACCGGATGTAATAGAACATACTGGTATTTAGACATACTATGTGTTGGAACGTACTAACTCTGTTTTTCTGGTACACTGTTTAGCATGGTATTATGGGTATTACCCATTAGCCACACAGTTATCTGCCATTTGGGCCATCGCTTCGGTTCACAGCGACACTTCTCTACCAATCGGATGGATGGATCGCTACGGGATTTGTCAAAGTTATCGGTGCATCCCTCGACATTTAAATGTGTCTATTGTTGTTTCAACACATACTTTTCCTTATTGTTACTGTTTTGTGGTAATCCACAAAGTCTAGCATGCTGAACTGTTGGTGGACATTATGCCTGCTTAACATCAGCACGGTAGCATTTAGCTCGACGCTTTGCAGGGTCCTGGAACCGTTGTCTGCTTTGACTTGTTGGCATGATTCAATTTCACAAAAGGTTTCATCCTGAAGTCCCCATCCTAGTCATTGTAAATGAGTCTGAAAAGTAAAGCGCAGAACTGACACTGGAATAGCAAAGATCAGCATAAAACAACAATCTAGTAATATTCATATTTGTCCTGGTATAAGATAAGATATTATTTTTGTCCCCCAGAGGAATTTGTGTCTTGGGCTCCAAGTCGCTGCATCACACAATACACAGCAGCACAGTCCCAATGCAGGATAGACCATAGATCATACATACACATAGAATAAAATAATAAAACCAGGTGTGATCAACACAGATAATACACTACAGCATCATTTAACTATGTTCTGTCCAAACCTCAGTTGATCAAAGCCATATGTGTCATCTTTGTGGCCAAAAGATGACAATCAATTTTTCTATTTTTTTTTTTTAGAAAGCAGGGACAAATATTGCTGCTACTATAAATACCGACAGTGAAATGATAATACAGACTTTGAATTCATATGTTGACAGTAAGCATTCAAAGAGTTAAATTACCCCAAATTAAATATACATATCAGCGGAAGCGCTGAAGTATAGAAACTACATATGTTTCTGAAGTGCAAAGACGTTTTTATTTTGTACCCCTCATTACGCTTCTATTTTCACCATATTTGAGAAAACATCAGAGGAAAGCACAAAACAATTTGCTGAGCTGCAGAGATAATTATTGCATGAAACAGTGGTATCATCCCACTGCTTTCTTCCTCTGAGAAAAAGACTAATGTACTTATTTATTTCTTTTGTCTTGCATAATATTAAAATCCACCAGGTAGTGAAGAAGCACACTGTGCTGACTAACAATCGCTAAGAGCTACTTGCCCCTGTAGCATATTAACCCTTTAACGGCACCACCTTATGGTTAATGCGCCATAAATTCAACATGCTCTTGTTCCTGGTAACAACAGACACACACATGCACAGATACACACACACACACACACACACACACACACACACACACACACACACACACACACACACACACACTTCCAATTCTTATTCAAATCCTTTACAGCAGTCATTCATCATTGGGCCAGAAGGGAAAGACATGAAAAATATGTTTTCTGCTCAGCAGCATGAAGTTCTGCTGTCTTAGTGCTGAAGGCTTAAAAACTCCTCAAGTTTACTGCCTCTAGACCCAGTTAGATTTGTCGTATAGCAACAATATTATGATAATAGCAGCAGCCGAATATTGTGTCTCGTCTGTCTGCTGGCAAAAAAGAAGCTCCAGTCATTCAGTTAACCATTAACAGAAGGTTAAAACATCAATTTACTCATCTCAGTCTGCTGTCCGCGTTCTACCTGAAGTGCTTCTCCGTCATCAGACTGATTCCCAGAGAGCGTTCGCACATTTTCTTTGGTCAGATCATATCATTATTGGAAAACCCATTGGCCAGTGTGGACATGGATTGAATTAATATTTGTTGCCTGCCATTATCACACACACACATTTTATTATTTATTGCAGCATTTTGTGCCAAGTTGGCTGTAGGCCTCTTGCCTCTGAGGTTAAAACTCAAAAGATAGATGAATATTGTCAAATATATCTGTCTTCACCAGTGCATATACTGCCGTGTTGTAGTTTCACAGAAGAGTGATGCAAATGTTTTTGTGTGGCTTAGTGGGATTTTGTGTGAACATGGAGACAGTGTTGTATAATTGTAAATATGAATAATGTGTAATGCATTATTGTCTTTCATGTTATTCTGTGTGTTTAAGCTGAATCATGAAGACGTGACAACATCTTTGGAATGGGTTGCAACACATTCCTCACGAAATAACAATTTTAAAAATAATATTTTTTGCGTAACTTACGGTTAAAAGAAATCAACTTTGTCTTTGTTTCACTCGGCACAGCAACCCTGTGTTTGTTTGACCTATCCACCTAAAGTGGACTGTTGTTGCTCTGAGCGTCTAATAATGACACAGCAAGGTCAACATTGGAGTTAGTTGAAAGCGGGGTGCGTTCTATAAAGACACTAAAGGGTGCCTGTAAGGGTCACTGTCCAAGTTCCGGTATTTGATGATTTGGGAGTGAGAGCGACCTGGTGAAATGTGAACGCTGCCTCTGAACAGGGATGATTGAACACCTTGTCCTACTGAAGTTAAATAGGCACCCAGACAAAGCTCATTAATATGTATGTATGTATGTGCTCTGCATGGGTGCAAGTTTAATGTGGAAAGTCACCACTATCAGAAGAGGTTCCCATCGTCTGCACGCTAACAGAAAAAATGCATTCTCTCGGGCCTCATAGCTTTTGGTAAAACCATTAGCTAACCATTTAAAAATATACAGCATGCAAATGCAATATTTAGCAATATAGCATCTTCAGTAAGAATCAACATGGCATGGCATTTCTCGATACACGTATAATCCACCTAATCATTTCGGAAATCATATTTGACCAATCATTTGGCAGAGCGACTCGAAAAAATTGGCATCTGTCGACATTTCCTTCCATATGCTGTATCCATTTTATGAAAACTGAACATGAAAACTGCTATTTTAAGCATGTCCAGTCTGGTGCAGCAGTGCCTAGTGAAAGATCCAGTCCTTTTTTCTGACCCCTAGACATTCTGTTTGTGGTGTTTAACGTAGAGTTTTAGTGGATACCCCCACCATGCATATACGAACCAAAATGAGTTATTTTTAGCCTGCCAGTGTGCATGAGCTGTAATGTACATCATGTTTCCAATAACATCATTTAGTTTGGAGGACTTGTCAATATCACTCGGACAGTAGAATAAATGATGTCACCCCCAGTGCGTCTCCTTCCACGCCCACGTCTCTCTCTCCTTCCTCGTTCTCTCAAAGTCTGTCTCACCCACTCGTTCTGTCACAGTTCTAGTAAGTCGTCGGGACAGCGCCACCGTAAAATCCATAGTGTTAAGCACGTGAGGCGTTTCCAGAACTTTATGCACACTTCCAGTGAGTGGGCCATGCCTGTGGGAAATAATCCATAATGAATGATTGGTGTCTTTTAAAAATGGGGGCAGCAGAAGAAGAAGCCAGGACGGGTCAGTCTGTCAGTACACCGCTTTGGGTTCCGACTGAGATAGTAGAACAACAATTAGATGGACTGCCGTGAAACGTTGTGCAGACATCCATGGTCCCCGGAGAATGAAGTCGTGGGTTTCAGTTCTTCTTGTAGTCTGTGGACAATTTTTGCAACAATATTTTGATTTCATCCAGTGGTTTGGATTAATTAGACTCACAGCTCCTTATAAACCATGCCATTACCTCTCTCCTCTTGAGTCCTCAGCAGTAAACACATCATGTTGAATTTTCCATGTTTACTTTTGTTCTTCCACCGCGCAGTGGCTGAGGCTGGCTGCTGTGTGTTTGTCACCCACGGGCGAGTGATTGCACTTACGGTGACATCACATGTAAAGCCCCTCAACTGATCCCTGCTCACAAGCACTTCACTCTAAGTTCCACCCTCGGCTGTGGAGGGCACTTCTTTTTAAGGGGGAGGGTATAAATAGGCAACCTGTGGGACGTTCTTGCCGCTCTCCTCCATAAGCAGGAAGCACAATCATAATGCGTAACGGCTGTTGCGTCTTTCGATGTGTAAATTAAAAAAAATCAAGTACATTTTGTTTGAAATTTCATATTTGAACTTTTAAACCAACGTGGTGACAAGAGCATGCATGCAAAGTTCATGTGCGTCACCTATGTAACAGCTGACAATGTGTTAAGATGGAGTTTAAATCTATATGATGTTTCTCTTTCTCCTGCATGTCGCCTTTTGATTTAGGTTGTGAGTGAAGGCCGGTGCATGCTCCGTCTGAGGGTTTATTAGTTAACTTCCACTCCACACAGGTTTCCATGGGTCTTTTCTCCTGCTTTTGAGCGTCTGTATCTCCGTAGTCTAAGCAAATGTACTCAGTGCAGTTTTTAAAAAAAATATTCGTACAAACGCCTACTAACGCTCCGTTTTCCCCCCAAAGTTATTTGAAGGCCATTCACCTGCATGCTCATGAATCGTTGTCTCCCCTGTGGCATCCCCGACAGTCACAGTGATTTAAAGTAACATCACCGTCACCTGTAGCTTCCTCTGAGGTCAGCCAGGATGTCGAAGGAAGGTGACGTTTCAGGACACTAGAAAGCTCAGTATGACATTTTTTTTTTAAGCCGGGCTCAGACTACAGGAGTTTAAAAAAATCCTGACCTGCATCACGTACACAGGGAGAAGCATATGCACTTCTCTCTAATTTCAAACATGCAAACGCAACAAAATTAAAATGTGGAAGATAGATGTAAACGAAATAGAGAATGACATGGTGCAACAATTTGCTGAAGTGATTCTTTGCAGTAAGAAAAAAAAACCCAAATCAGACGGCTAAATGGGTCTGGATGAGAAAATGTTGGGAGGCGAGGTTGCTACGGGTTGTATATTCATCAGCGAAAACCGGAGATGAGATTTTGACCGTCAGTTTTCATATCAGTTTTGAAATGATCAGGGTGGCCTCAGAATCTGCAAACACTTTGGGTATGGTTTCTCTCCAGCTTTGTCTTTACTTCCATCTCTATGGAACCTCAAAGTGTTGAGTATAAACGAGATAAAATCTATTCTGAAATAAATAATAATATGAATACATTGTGTAAAATATATAACCGAAGAGCATATTGAAGAGTTTGGCCTTCCATACATCTCCAATCTTCCTGCTTGACTTCTGTTTCCTCTGCACTAGTCTTGTTTTCTACTCAGTGTGTGACAGCAGGGAATATATCAGGATTAGATTTTTTTGCAATGTAATGTAAGATTTGATAATTTGTAATCAAAAGTCGATTTGAATACTAAGTCGTACTCAGCCACGATGTCATTTCATTCAGTTTTGACTTCCCTGTTGATAAAACATATTTGATAAGAAACATGTTCATAAGGAATACTTTATTGTTGATATTCAAGATAGAGATGACTTTAGGAGCAGGTTTTTGTTTACGTCACATGGCGGCTGGATTCTCGTTATATCAGAGATCATACAAAAGTCCGTCTTGTCGGGCTTCAAGTAATGAGTTTGTATCCAGACAGCGAGTGGCAGAACCAATCAGCGTCCTGAGAGGAGCTGCTGGCAGCTACAGCCGTGGCTTAAAGAGCGTGTGATGCAACAACGAGAGGCGACTGTTGGTTCAATCGAAGCAAACAATGCTCCTAAAGAGGTTAGAGTAGATGCTGCTATTGCATCAGTGTTTATCAGAACTGGAGAGCATTCGTACGTTTAAAGAAGAGCACGGAACTGTTTTCATCTGTTCTCCCGACTGACTTCGGCAAGATGGTTCATCCAATCACCCGCCAAGTATCTTTGGAAGCGCATTCCCATTCAAACCGTTTAAAGCGGCGGCTTTAAAGATGGTTTTGTGTGACAAACCATCCGGTTAGATTGTTGCACCCCATCGGACAGTTCTGCTCAGGGATTTGACGGATGATTCATGAGGTTCCGCAGAGCGAGGCAAGGGGAAGAAAAGCTGGACCCGGACAATTTATGTCACTTGGTGACCTCACTCTGGTGATGGAAGACAACAAGAAGTGTCTGTAGGTATCATACGTTAAAACAAAACCCGCATCCTCTTCCACTTCACTAAGATGTGATCCAAACATTTTAGTGACTCATGTTGTCAGCAGTCAGACATTAACAGGCAGACACAACATCAAACCGATGGCATAAACAAATGGGTGCTTCATGTCAAAGAACAACAAAGGGGAGGAAGCAGAGCTTGAGAAGTCTCACTTCATTTATGTGGAGTCCTGTGTTCCTCTTCCCATCCCTCCATCTATAACGGCTGACTTCCCATCAGCCCCTACTCCTTTCCACAGTTTAATTTAAAGCTAAATTCATCAAGTACTTCAGCCTGATCTTACTGTGTGTTGGATCCCCGGGAGATCTCCACCTTGTATCCAAATGTGATGAGGTAGATTTATGAGCGACCTAAAATCGTGCAGTGGCTCCACAACCCAGAAGTTCACCATAGCGAACACGGTGTTCCCTCAATCATCCTCCCTTTAATTAATGGCCAAATTAATCCAATTAGGGCCCTGAAGTGGATTTATAGCGTTGCGATGAATTATTCATTACAGGTTACAAATGATGTAAAAGAACAGAGGAGGTTGTACAACTATGATAGTCATGTTTAATTTATAGCTCGCTCAGCTTGATTTCATACAAGATGCAGCACACTCTGCTCACTGTGTGCTGCCAATAAAAGGTTCTGCGTTTGTATAACGCACATCGATCTCAAGATGTGTTTGTGATCAGCGCCAATAGTATGATTAGACCCTTGATTAAATCTGTAACAGCCGAGCCGCGGCATAATGAAATCTGATATCCTGTGGCTGAGAGAGGGCCGCATGCAGACGAGCAACATTACTGCTGTAAAATAGATGAATGTCCGGAGAATCTCCTCGATATTGGATGGTGAAACGGGGTAAGGCCAAGAGGTTGTGCATGCAATAGATATGCACCTTTCTTCTGTCCTTGTTAATCAGACGAGAGAGTAATCCCGATGATTCATCCTGCCCAGCGGCTCTGTGAGAGGTGTGTCCTAGATTGGAAGTGGTTCTTTGAAACTGTGCCGGGGGCTCACATGCCCAGAGGTAATCTTTGTCTTCTCGGTTTCCATGTCCTTCCAGCTGCACACAATGGCAGTAAACACAGCGTGAAAAAAAACCCCCCAACAACTAGTTGATTTCTTTCGACAATTTCATATTTGTGTTTCTGTGGGTCAGGGCACGGCTGTGATTTTTTTTTTTTTAACTCTAAACAAAGTGCCACTCTGTATTACCTGTACTGCATACGGACAGGCTCCTACTGTCCATATGTTGAAGTGTCCTTGAACGAAACACTGAACATCAAGCGGCTCCCCGGGCGCTTTAGAACAGCCCACTGCTCCGAAAATGCTTAGGGTGGCTTAAATGCCGAGGTCACATTTCATGTATGAACCTTTATGACAATTTTAATGAAGTTTAAAGTTTGCGATTTAAGTTTAACTCCAGCATTGCTTGCCCTTTTGCTTGTACAGTATGTGTGGGCGTATAGGGTGCAGCTAATTGACTTCATTTCTCAAATGTTAATACGTGTCAGCGCAGGAAGGACTAGTTAATAGTGCCTGCTCTCCCACAGTTCAATGGTGCTGTGACCCTGACAGATAATAAAGAGCTGAACAATAGGGGATGCAGCCAAGTGATGCATCATGGGAACAATGTTCATGTCATTCTGCTGTTCTCCGTTTTCCTTGTTCTTCATCTTTTCATCTCCCCCACACACATCATCCTCCTCCTCACACTTCACATGACATTCTTTGGTTAAAAGTTGTTGTCTTCTGCCAAAGGAGGGCATTCACCATGATTGTAGGTTCAGTAAACAAGTTTGTCTTGAAATGAGCACAGCTCAGAAAAAGAGTTATGAACAGGAAGCCAACAAATTTGGAGGGAACAGATGAAATGCTGATTATACACCAGACTCCCTTCAGTAATTAATAAAGACTCATTGTGTTGCCAATGTTATTTTCAAAATGTTATTTTCAATGGACTTTTGTATTATTAATTTCTGTTTCATTTCCAGATTTGATGAATGAAATGAAACCTGAAGACGATGAGCCCAGATTTATGAAAGGTCGTCACAAAGAGGAAACAGTTTCCATCTTTACATTTCTTTTAGGGCTACAGAACCTAAATAACTCGATGAACAATGGCACATTCAAAGTTTGAGCGATTTATTATTGTTACATGGAAAACATGCACAAACTTTTTGTTTCCAAGTTTTGCATTAAAAAAAGAATGACTATTACTAAATCAAGATTTTAAAAGCTGTTTTTTTTAAAACACTTGCTGATTGTTCATTGTGGTAGTGTTACATGGATATCGACACCAAAGCGCCTGTTATTACAGACACAATAAGGTCACGGAGGCATGTTAAGGACAATTAGAATTGATAGAATAGATAGATAGGATTGATATGAAAAAAATAAACCTTTTTGGTCATCCAACCATCAGGCCACAGCTCCCTGTGAGCCCTTTGAAACACTCAGAGGCACTCAGAGACATGGGTGTGCAGTGGTGTATTGAAAGACCTGAGGTTCTGCCAAGTAATGACATAATCTCTCACAATACTGTGTTTCCTTCCTGGAAGATTTCCTCAATCCCTTGACAGAGTGTAAAGATGTAAAACAATATATGGAAAAAGTGTAAAATCTTCTCAAATGAACATATCAGCGGTGCTCAAGCCATTGCTTAGACCTTTTACTCTGAAACATGTCAGGTTTGAGAGCTGCTGTGATAATACTAGCAGCTTATTCTGGCCCCAGAATGAGAGAACAAGCACAAACCTCAAGTATCCCCTCGCTTTGCTGAACTAAAGCTTGTCAGAAAAATTATTATGGTCCGAGCCATTAATAATATGGAGCACCATGATATGTATAAGCTGTATTAATATTAGTTGCTACTGGACCGCATTTAAGACCTGGAAGGTTGCCAAGTTTAAGAACCGCTTTGTATCTCAGCCTCTGTCTTTCTGTATTGTTCTCATGTCAGTTGTTGTACATTTGTGTGGGTGTATTTGTCTATTGTGCCCGTACATCAAATCAATTGTGAATTGTGCAGCAATTATGTAAAAAGCATATTTGAAAGAGCAAACCCATAACATTGTTCTGCTCTGAGAAACACAGTATTTTCAGCATCACAGATTTACCTTCATATGAACAAGAACTGCAGTTACAATGCAGCAAATTAAACTAACCAGGGCGCTAATAGTCTACATAACACCATCCTTCCATTTGGAAGATTAGCCTTTGTGACTTGGGATTTCATTCTTGCATTAATCTTCCTTGAGTAATTATAGGGAGACTTGGATTCAAAGACCTCAGTTCATAAAACAACTTTCAGCTATTTTTATTTGGGGTCTACAACCAAACACAATAGACTTAGTGCCCAAAACTTCTGGTGTCAGTAAGCCTCTCTCTGATGATACAGAGTTCACTCTCAATTTTTGCTTTCAGACATTCCAGGTCCCTCCAGGCAGAACAATAATGAATGAATAAGCACATTAAAAGAGCTTATGAGCACATTTCTTACAGTATACAGTAATGTAATGTAAAGCCCTGCATTATCATGATGTGGGCTGAATAACAATGGTTATGTATTGTGACTATAGCTCCATGAAATAGGTGGAACCTGCTAATTGGGCACCTTAACAGTGATCATTTATTTTCACAGATCACCTTGTGCATCATTGGACCCGTCAGCAAATCAAGGATGAGCTTGCTTAAAATGTGCAGACAAGTGAACCAGTGGGGAGGATGGTTTAAGGACTCCGCCTGAACTCTAGATTAGGTGGGTATCAGAGAGGAGATTCCTGCTTCCCACTTTCATGGGGGAAAAGTAGAAATGTCAAAGAGTTCTCATGTTTTCCATGTTCTCAAGGAAAACAGATATTTTAATCGTTGCGGCTGAGCCAAAAACACCGCAGGACTCTGCTGACCGCCAACTGCTAACGGCTAACTAGCTCTCCTGTTGTCAATATGAAAAGATGTGCTCCTTTGTAGTCAGCGCTGAGTTGAGTTTGTGATTTGCTAAGCGACACAACTGCTGAAATGTTTGATCAAATGAATACAAACCACAATTGTCTCCCTATGAACATAAACTGTTATTCCTGCCGTCTGTTTAGTTACGTTAGCCAAACAAACGTAACCCTACCTACATAAGAAAATGCACTCTATTGTGATCAGCGCTCAGTTCAGTTGGTCATTTGCTCAGCATTTGTTACATACATACATACATACATACATACATACATACATACATACATACATACATACATACATACATAGACGCAATTGTCAAGAGTCCAAACTGAAGCAGTTGTTAATCACTTGCAGCCTCCACCAACGGGTTAAGAGCAGCGATTAGTCAGCAGTCAATGACAATATAGAACAATCAATAAAATGCGCATGCACAAACACAACCTAATAGCCTACATCAGAGAGATAACAAATAGCGATATGTGCATTTAAAAAAAAAAGTTGAAAAGAACCATATCACGTTTTAGTTTGGGTATATAACCCCCAAAAATGCATGCTGGTCCAGGGCTACCAGCGAGGCTTTCGGTTCCTCCTGCTTTAGTCCCGCGGACAGCTCAGGGTTCACACGGAGGACAGAAACATTTCAGCCATGTTATTTTTGCAAACGCATTTCAGGCTACGTTGTCAGCCGTGGCATTTTCTAGGCAAAGTCTGTGAAGTGGTCCGAGGGAGTGGAGAATGCTGCATCTGATGTCCAAAACCAGTGGTTCTTTGTGGCTTCACAAATACAGGCTGAACACGCCCAAAAAAAATATATCTGTTGGCCACCTCTGTCTGCATCCTGCAGCCTTGCCTCGTGTTGCAAGCCCTCTGCTGTCAGTTCCAGTAGGTCCTGATTCTCCTCTGAGGCTCCCACTCTACCTGCTGTCTGTGACTTTGGAATATGTCCCCAGAGGATAGAAGGGCCTGTTGGGGATCCTCCCCTGATAATTGAATCTTATGATGATTGGTAAAGGAATGGTTTCCAGCTGGTGTTTTGGGACGAGCATCACAGCGATTTCTGCCCAGGAGCTACTAAAACATAAAAGTATAAGTATTTCAAGCATATAATAGCAAAACCCTAATCCATCTGGATCAGTTCCAACAGCCTGTTCACATTAAGGAATTGCCAGAAACCAGTTGACATAGGTTTTATTTCCCCAGTTTTCCTTTGTACCAAGAAATACCTGGATTAGCATCCTCCTCCAGTATTTTGCCAGGCTCTATAGAAACAGCATCTTGCTATTCCTGAATGTCAATGGAGAGGACAGATGACCTTTTGGCTCGAGGACACCCATTTTTGAATGTTATTGGCCCATTCAGTCGTTATCACCATCGTTCTAATACTTCAGACGAGGCAATTTGCACCTATGTGAAACTATCGCAGCTTTAAACATGTAGTTTACTTTGTGAATTACAACAAAACTAATTGGTTGAGTTTAGGAGACAAAACCACTTGGTTAGGTTCAGGAAAAGTAGAAAAAAACATGTTTTTTGGGTTAAAATAAGTACGATTGTTATGTTACATACGTAGGCAAGGCAAGGACAGTTTATTTGTATAGCACATTTCAACAACAAGGTAATTCAAAGTGCTTCACATAAAACCATTAAAAGCATCAAAACATAAGGCAAAAGAAAAGGACGTAACCTCACTTGCTCCTGCGCTCCCGTCGTAATCACTATGGCCGGTGCCCAACTTATACTGTTGTTGTATTCAGCAGGCCCCTTCTAACCCTTTTCTACGAGGTTGATAACCACTTATATGCCCATTCAATTGGCTGACAACATTTGAAGCAGGTGTTGATCTGAACTGAAGAGAAAAGGTTGAAGTGTCAACACAACAATTAGGGTTCAATTAGTGCCAATCTGGACAGTGTCGAAAAGGGCAGACAGGCCAATCAACCACAACCTCCGTAATTAGGGACTTTCTCAGCTTGCGGGAGAAAAACATGAAATCACCAGTAAAACAAAATATCTTAAACCGTGAAAATCCTCGATGAAGTGTGCAACCCAGATAATAACAGTTTCATAAACAAACCATAATGCAGAATACTGTGGATTAGAGCCATAAGGATGGGCTGACCCGGAACCTACATGAAAAAACGACGACTACAAATAAAAGGCAGCTAGTGACTCATTCTATGGCGTGATGTGAAGACCGTTTCAGCTGGCTTGTGGCTTACTGCAGATAACGAGATTTAAGAGATGATGAAAGGCCCGAGAGATTGGAGGAAGACTCCGTGCCTGAACACACCGAGAATCCACATCCAGCATGCATTGAGTTAAGATAATAATTGGGTATAAATGTCAGGACCTACAATAGAATTAGATGACATTAAATTTTTATTGCAGATGATGCTTCTGGGAAAATGTACTAGCTCTAACACTAATAATGTAGTTTAC
>NW_027176908.1:0-18710 GCF_023349555.1 Cebidichthys violaceus | reverse complement strand
CTTCTTTTTTTTCATGGAAAATGTAATTTGCCAACATTTACGACAGGGTCTCCTAAGCCCGAGGATGAAAAGGTTTTCTCATCTTATGCAGTACAATTTAATCTATTGATTCATATAAACATGAAACATCAGCAATAGTTTTTTTACCAGTGTCAATGAGGTGTTTTTTTGTGGAACAGCAGTAATTAAATCTAAATTTCCCATAAACTGGGGCATCAGTACATTCAGAATATACAGACTTTCTCCCAGCTCCAGCTCTGCTAACTTCTCCTGCATTTCAGTCAGCTGTGAAAGACGTGTAATAAAGTTCAGTTCAGTAAGGAAATATGAGAGAAAGAGAGAAGTTACAGCAAAGGCTGCTTAAAGTTCAGGTATTGCATTTCATGTGAATCGATCCCCTGGATGTTAGAGAAACTTGGCACAAGTACAACAGCAGTGGTGGGTGAGGGCATTAGCCCACGCCGTGTTGAATCATCAAAAGTAGTCCGGTTCTCTCTTCTTGTAGTTCCAGTCCAGCAAGAAGAGAGAACGGGCACTCCGCTGGGAAGATCCCGTCAGACATTCAAGCTTCACGTGTCCGATCACAAAGACGGCCCGGAGGTCCAGGAGGAGCGTCAGAGTGTCTGCACCAGAACGGGGAACAGCAAAGACAGATGCTCGGCGCCTCGGATCGGGAGTTTGTGCGTGGTGTAGAAGTGGATGACTTCTGGGATGGTCTCAAAGGGAGGGCTGTTCTGTCCCAGCACGTACTTGCCGTCTTTATACTGGGTGAACTTCATGTGCATGAAACCCTGGCAGCTCCTGTGGGGAGAAAACAGGAAGAAAGGCTTTATAATGGAAGGAGACAACAGAGGAAAGAGAGTGGGAGAGATGGATACATGAAAGTGAGAGAGGAGTGTAGGAGAGGGATGACATGAAATGTGGGGCACATAAAACGTCAGCCTTCCACACATTTTGTCACATAATGACACGGTGGAAATGACAGCCCGGATTTATGTTCACTTCTTTTTTTTTTCTTTTCTGGAGGACATGATTCCAACCAAGATTTAACACCATGTCACAAATTAGGAAGGACGGGACATTACGATGGATGAACGAGTGGTGTAACAGCACATGGTGGGAAAGACAAAAGCCAGAGTGAGAAAGACGAACGCTGGACTGTGAAAGTGGCTCAGCCGAGAGAACCACACTGGCTTCCTCCCTTTAAGTGATATTCAGCCACGACAGGACTTCCCCTTTAAGAGCCAGCCAGTCATGATATATGTCTAATTATAGAAGCAGAGAGAAAGAGGAGGGTTGAAGTCGGTCACTATAATTGTCATTGTTCTAGTCAACCAAATTACATTTTATAGAGAAGTTAAACCCCCAAAAAACACTCGCTGTGACTACAAACAGCCAAACAACAAGCAGTTTATGATTTGTTCCACTGGCCTCAAGAGCACCGAGAGCCAGATGCTTCATCACTCAGCGCTCGGAGTTGACAGCACGCTTTCATCCGGTCCTGTTTGTTTTGCGGACTCTATGTACCTCATGATACATTAAAGCGTATGAGAGCTCCTCCATAAATATTCATGTAGGTTTAATTCTGGCAGGCCTGTCTGTTTCAGTGCTGACTCACTTCGGAGTGGGTCTTCATCTCGTCTCCAGTGAACAACCATCATTCCTCTCGTTGTCCACGTTACTATCAAGTCTTACAGTAGGGGAGGTTCACTTTTTCCAAGGCTTGCTGCATTATTTCACATAGTTTAGCTGTTGATGTTACACAAGCTGTCCTTGCTGTAGGGTGCATTGACATCGCAAAGGTAGCGTCAGCAAACCACCAGCAAACCAGTCCCAACACCCTGATAAAGACCAACCTACTGTTTCTTTCCAGTCTAGACACAGACATGACTGAGTGGAGACATAAAAGCTACATTTCAATTTATTACAACTTGGGCCTTAATACAGTAGTTTTGCTTGCTGTTTCTATCTGCCATGATAACATAGTACCCACCAAAGTATTTGCCGATGTCTGAGGATCAAACAAACAAGGCATTGGTTTGTAACCATAATCTCTGAAGTGCTGTGTTTGGAGGTAAAACCCAAAGGATTACAGTGTACTTCACTCATCTGGCTGAAAGGCTTTGCTAGATGTTCGAAAGACAATAACAATTGGTACAAAAAAATAACTTCTGCACATTTTTCTTGAGAAATACACAAGTTTACAGTCTTCTATCCAGGCATACAAGACAAACAGAATGCAAGGGCACTCAAGTATACGTTCCAGTAAATGGCCCCGATGCAAAATACCCGACACAAGATAACACTCACGGGTATTTTAGTCCCTCGGCATGTGCAGACTACAGACATGGAGGACAAGGGCTAGATTGTGTCAGACAGTGGAATGTAAGGAAAGTGAAAGTAGGTCAATGTCTTGAAAGTGTGATGGAGTTATGACTACATATGAGTTTGGGTAATATTTTAGTGTTTATTTTTGCTTTTTTTTTTTAAACCGTCCTCTCTTCCAAATTAATTTAGCTGATCAGGAGCTTTGTTTAAAACCTGTATGATCATCAGATTGCTCTTGTTCACTTCTGACTTCTTTTTGGTGTTGTTCTGTTCCTCGATATCAGCGATGAACTATTATTACTGGTTAGATGGCCAAAACTAAGACAATAAAGGCTGTATGAAACCAAAGGTTCCCTTTAAGCCGATTAGAGATCTAAGCGGCTTCGAGTCTTTACAGATTGGGCAATGAAGGGCAGTCCCACATTCTAACCAAGCAAAATAACAGATTTTGCCATTTCATAAGAATTCACTACTTCCAAACCTCACATGCGCCAGCTGGGAAACCATTGCCAGTAGTGACCTTCTTGCTTGGGCAAGTGTGCATGTGTGTGCGCTTGTCAAACCGAATCTACTCATGTAAATGAGTAATGCATAAGCTTGTTTATATGTCACCCCCCCTCCCTTCCCTCCCAGATTCCCTTCTTGTGTGGCCCACAGAAGGCAATTCATATTCATTAGTGATTACGTGAGGATGATGTGTGCACTCAAGTGTGCTCTACCTGCCTGATTACCACTTAGACGGACCGCTGGGGCCACATAGGAAGGCCCCAGAGAGGGGCCAAGGATGGGGTGAGGACAGAGGGACGATGGATCACGACAGTAATTACAAGGGAGAGATTTGACCAGATAAGCAGTATTGTGCCCTGCAAATGAGTATCGAGAGAGGAATCGGTGCGGCAGTGTTCTTGAGTGGGGGTGATGGTGGAAGGGAGGGAGGGAGACAGAGGAGGGGGAGACAGATGGAGAGGTGTGGAGACTGCGATATGAGATCGGTAGCTCAGGTGGCTTCACACACACACACACACACAGACTTCTCAGTAGCAAGGCAGAATTTCTTTTTAATTTGCAATTAAATTGTAACACTGTTTATTGGAGAACAATACTGAAGGTGCACAGGTGTTTGCTTAGCTTGTTGTGGTAGGTCAGTCAGTGTGTGTGTGTGTGTGTGTGTGTGTGTGTGTGTGTGTGTGTGTGTGTGTGTGTGTGTGTCTTACCGTAGGGACAGAGTGTAGTCAGTGCGGTTGGTCTGACTGTTCCTCACCAGGTAGCTACATTCTTTACACAGCGTTAGCAGCGACTCTGCCTCCGAACGCGACAGCGAACCGTGGTACCATCTGATGGCCAACACACACACACACACACACACACACACACACACACACACACACACACACACACACACACACACACACACACACACAGTTAGATATGGAAAAAGGTGCTAACATTAAGCGTGATTGCAACACATATTTTTACACCTTTTGCTGCTGGATGTCTACACTGGCATAGAAACTCTGTAGTTGTTATTTTATCGATTTGAATCCAAAAGTTGATAATCAAGTGAGAGGTAATTATTAGTAGTATGAATGTTTCTAGAAATTCATTTTCAACACTTTTAGGGTAAAAAATGAATAATAAAGAAACAGCTTCTCTAGTCTCATTTTTCACAGCAGTACATTTTCAGTTCCAGTGGTAACACCATGGTGGAGAGTGTTCTCGCATCTGCGCTGACACACACTGCTAACTGTCTGTCCTTCAGCACATGGTCTTCAACGTTATAATCAAACAACACTTCTAACAAGACACAGAGTCTACAACCATGCTAGCGTCTCTTTGAAGCTTGCAGCAGCTAAATGCTCACAACAGTATGCTAACATGCTCACAGTGACAATGCTAACATGCAAATGCTAAGCAGCAGGTGTTTACCACGTTCACCATCTTAACTTAGCATGTAAGCATGCTAACATTTGCTAATTCACACTAAAAACAAAGTACAGCTGTGCCAGAAATGGCATTGTTTTTGCCGCTACATGAAAAGTTGAGGGATCACCAAGGTAACTACAAATCTCTTCCATAGTTTTGGAAATTTCACGAAAAACTACAAATGCCAACCTTGTGGTGGCGCTAAAGGAAAAATAAGGGAATCGCCTCTGGGGACCAGGAATATCTGTACAAAATATGGCAATTTATCCAGTAATTGTAAAGATATTTCAGTCCGGACCAAAGTTGTGAGCCAACCAACCAACTGACAGACAGACTGAAATTGTCATGCATAGAGCCTTTCCAATAGTGTAGCTGTAAACACATTCATAACAAAAAAAAATGCTATAATAATATACAGAACTGTTTGGGATAAACACAGCCGGTAAGCAACATAATTATATTCCTGCAGTGAAAATATTAATGAGATTTTCTTCGACATGACTTGGTGAGGTGTACTGAACGCTACAGGTCGACACTGATGCCGTTTCTGTTTAAAGCAGATCTAAAGGAAACTCAAAGCTCAAAACAGCCTCTAAGAGATCATCAGGGAGTAATGGGGCATAATAATCAACTGCCATCCTTAAGTGAATCTGTGCACATGTATCTGTTTGTGAGCACAACACTGTGTGCGTCGTGTGTGTGTGTGTGTGTGTGTGCGCGCTTGTGCTTGTGTGCTTAAGGGGTGTCATGTGCTTGGATTTCATTAGTAAAACGGCCTTTTATGTGCACAGAAAGAGCACATGAATTACACCAATGATGTCTGAAATTACAAGACCAAAGTAAATGCTTCCTTTTAATGTTCTGACTTAATTAGTTCTCATTCTAACCTTTCGCAGTTCTGTAAGCTCTCACCGCTGCTGCTTAGCCTAAACACATAACTGCTTCTTTTGAATGTGTCCGTGCCCTTAATAGATCAAAGCGGTGCAATAAAATTTAGTTTTTCATTTATTTGTGTACAACCCCTTTCTTCCTGAAATATAAAAAAATCAGTCAAATAAGAATGTATGATAATGTATGAGCATGGCATCCATGCAGAGACACTTACAGCCTGCAGAGATTAATAGTTTATGCTAATTGCGTTTACATGCACAAATAATTGCATAATTTATATTTGTTTGATGCAACATCTGAACTTAGAATAATGCTCCAGACAACATGCCTGGTTTAATCTTATGTTTCTGTGTCTTATTCCTTACAGTACTTGGACTGCCACATGTCTAACAATTTGCAGCCGATGTGAACTGTATGATCAGTACTATTACTGCTATTTTTCTTTCTTCATCCTGTACAATATTCAAGGTAATTAAATGTATGACAACAGAGACACTCAATCATTAACTATCAAAAGCCTCTGATTAACTTGATTAACCCTTAATTGGAGTGTGTGGCGTATATACTGTATACACTCAGACACATTCAAGTGTTAATGTAGCTGCTGTGGGTTTAACAGAAGACTGCATACATACACCTGCTTCTCCAGAGGCAGAGTAGGGTCCACTCTCTCCCCCACCATGGTGAGGCCTTCCTGCGGCATTCGAAACTTCATCCCCCCTCCTGCCAGCGGGCTGGACCTGGGCCCCGGCGGACGCAACCGATCTGTGGGTGACGAGGAGCGGTCCCACTCTGCGCCATCAAACTGCACTGTTGGCAGACGGGGACAGAAAAAATGAGTCAGAGTATTTACACAGTGCTATGATCAAAAGGGATTAAACCTCACAGCCAGATTTGGGTAAACACCAGACATCCGGCTATTGCGAAACCACGCATGCAGCCGAGAGCCCTCTCGTGGATGGGTCAAAGTATAGGACAGCAGGTCCCGACCTGACAGACTGCAAAACTATCAGCATCATCACAATTACCGTCATCAACATTTTTATGAGTCACAGAGGGCAGATAAGAGACAGGAAGTTGGCGTCTTCCCTGCTTGGCTCTGTTGCAAGTCTTTCACTACGCTGCAGATTACTTGATGTTGACGATACTGATTCTACTCTGGAGCAAATTACGTGTACAGACCAAAGTGTTATTTACCCCTTCTGCGCCTGATTTTGGTGAAATTCAATCTACAGAACTTGTAATTAAACATTAAGTGTACCGTAGCACTTCGAAGTACCTTAAAATGAACAAGGCAGACATCTTAATTTAGTGGGAGCTTTCCATGCGTGGTTGATGCAAGAGGAGAATGTGGTAATTTAAGAAGAGAGAGCTTTAAACCCCCCCCAAAGAACTGACAACACAACAAATGCAGCAGGCAGGGACAAAAGGCAAGGTGGTGCAGATGCAGGCCACAGGGGGGGGGGTGTAGGACAACAGCTGGGTCATGAAGGTCAGGGTGACTGCATACGCGTGTGTTGGCGGTGACTAAAGGGCGGCAGTAAAGGGGGAGGGGGGAGGGGGGAGGGTTGTGTTCAGGGTGGGTGGTCACCTGGCTCTCTGACTGGGGGCTCCTCCTCCAGCTGACCCACCGGGGCGGGCCAAGGCAACTCCGACAAGTCCCTCATTTCTAATAGAGGGAAGGGGAGCGGGGAGGAGGCGAGAGAAAAAAGGGAGCGACAGAGTGAGAAAACAGCAGATGGGCTCGAACAAAGTTAACTAAGGGAGGATATGTGAGAGAAGTGGTGGTGATTAAAGACGCAAGACAGAAATCAGGTGCAAGATTTCAATGTGAGGAGGAGAGAGTGAGCAAGAAGTGAGATGTGGAAGAGGTGGAAGATGGGGAAGCCCTGTTGAGAGGGTGCATGTGTGATTACATGAGATGTGGTGAGTAATTAACTATACCTCCTGTCATGAAGAAAAGGAATAAACTGTCTATTTGCTTCATCACGCTTGTAGAAAAAAACATCTTTAAACCCTTTATTTACATAATTTTTAACATGTGTGGAAAGACTGAAGAAGGCAAAGAAGATAAAACCAGAGAGGACATGAGAAGTCAGAGGCTGCATTATTTATAGTCATTTGAACAAATCTACTTTAAGAAACTGTCTCGTAGCAGTAGATGCAATGAAAACTAAAGGTGACTTTATGTGCACTGCAACCCACAGAGCAGTGAGACAGAGGAACAGCGGAGCGCGGGGGCAGAATAATGCTCCATTCACTGCCCTACCAACAGAAGGAGAGCAGCAGAAGGTTCACAAAACTGAAAATAGCTCATTATCTACCATGGCAGGCAACCATATACTTTAACAGTCATTACTGCAGCCTTACACACACACACACACACACACACACACACACACACACACACACACACACACATTATGCGATTTGCCAGTTCCACACCGTACATTCGGCTCCTGCTCACAGCGAAAACGGATTACAAAACAAATAAAAGGAAAAGTGGGGTGACGTCTTAATGAGCCGACAAATCCAAAGACCCCCCAGGCCGGCGACATCAAAGGCCATTTGAATGGGCGTTTGGAGAGAGACCCAAGCTGTACATACATGCCCCTCTCCCTCCCTGGTTAATTATTGAGCAGGCAGACACACTCCGCCACTTTCTCCAGCTCTCCGTGAATTATTGATGCATGGCGCAGTACAATGGCCCCATCTGGAGCAGCCCGCACCTCCGCTGAAGCCAGGATTAAAGTGTGGCCTGGCACCCCTCAATAGCAGACATGCACGCACACACACACACACACACACACACACACACACACACACACACACCTGACACCTCGAAACAACCAGCGCTGCCACACACTGCTGCCTTGTCCGCTCGCCACCACATCACGTTTCACACCTCTAATTTTCAAACAAAACTGAGAGTCACCTATTGGAAAGATAGAAGGGTGTAAATGAGAAGCACACAATAGCAAGTGAAGGGTAACAAGAAGGGAGAGAGAGAGAAAATAGAGACAGCCGAGACAATTTATTACAGATCAGAAATGTGCTCAGCCATCTGAGTGACAGATAAGCTCGGGTGGTGGTGTTACACAGACGGAGAGGGAAATTCCATCAAGATTCCTTTTCTTTGGCTTTTAGATGGCTGTTGTTCCTCTTAAGGAAACATTCCGTTTCGTGTTCTTGAATATTGTACCTTGAAAGTTTTATTTCGCTTTGCCAAAAAGTATGAGGTGAGATGATTTCAATTGTTTCCCCTGGCTTATCCCAATTGCTTTTTTTGGCTTTTGACATGGATATTTCAAACAATACATTTATTTCTGCCATCTATTTCGTTTATCTTGGCCATCTCACAATAAATTGTAAGACCGATCACTCAACCACCTGAGTTTCAAAACCATTCTTGGGGGTTTGGGTATTGGAAGTTCTCTTGTCATAACAACATTCAATGTTAAATCACAGCCTGATTGGATAAGTAGAATGAAATCCAGTAGATGACTGGATCCTTAAATCCATGATAAAAACCTTAAAAAGGTGCAGTCAGCGATTTTGTCAAAGTCAGCGCATATCTCCTCACAGTCTGCTAGCTGACCATTCTGTGTGTGAAGGGGAAAAAGGTGGTGTACACAACCCCGGCTCTGTAAATAGGCAACAAACTAAGTGGCTCGGACCGAGCCACACAACAACAATGTTCCAGCCAATCAGCAACAGGGGAAAGGTCAAGTATGTATAAAGAGAAAGGCAATACAATACAAAATCTATTTACAGTATTTGTTTGGCACAAATATCAACAATCAAGAATTGCTGACTCCACCTTTAATAGACTACTGGTGTAACTGGTGTCCGTGGCTAAGTGGAGAGCAGGGCTGCCTTTCAATCAGAGGGTCGTCGGTTCAATCCCCGGTACCTGCTCTGCTAGTCTTGGGGGTGACTAGCTCACTAGGCTAAGAGGGTTGTCTGGGAACCGGAGGGTCGGCAGTTCGATCCTTCGATCCTTGGCTTGACGTGAGCTGAGTCGTAGTGTCGTTGAGCAAGACACTGTCCCCCTAGCGGCTCCCCCATGGGCAGCCCACTGCTCCCTGGTACAGGGATAAATATAGTGTAATAAATAAAATAATACTTCTCAAATATCAAAATAATAATCACAAAAATGTAAAAGTGACCAATAAACAAAACTAAATGAAACAAACGACTGAAATAATCAGACCCATAACAGATGTGTGTGTCTGTGGCTCATGCTGTGTAATATCTGCTTCACGGTGTGGCTACAGCTGACACGTCGCGACCACGGCGATGTCCGCTCTGAGAGTCGGATTTGTTTTTCGTAGTACAACGTAAACCCTTTCCCAGTGTGTTTTCAGAACGTGAAAGTTAATTTTAACATTTTAGTAGTCAAAAAATGTCTAGTTCAGCATTCAGTTGCACTTAGCTCCACCCTCTTGTGTCACGTCTGGTTGCAAAAGAAATCAAGATGTCGACGGTCAAAATGCCGAACTCGAGGTATCAAAACTGTAGTCCACAAACCGAAGAGTGTTGTTACGGAGACAATGTCAACTTCTCATACAGTCTATGGTTCAGTCAGACCTGTTCTCCAGCGCTGGCAGTGTGGAGATAGGTCTGGATATGCAAGGCTAGATTTAGGGTAACCCACGTAACCCCTCCTAAACCTGCAGGCTCCACCATGATAACTGGGACTAGTGTCTTTTTTTTTTTTTTTTTATCCGGGAGAATTGGCCGCTCTCTCTACTGCAAAAGGCTGAACATACACACAAACACACACAAACCTTGCCTCAACTCCTCACTGATAACAAAAGGCTGAATACCAAGCTCTCTCTCTCTCACACACACACACACTCACACACACACACACAATCACGACATGTCACTCATTCACTAGAAGGGAACATCTGGCTTCCATTCACTTCTAATGGGAACCTGTGGATCTCTCATAGATAGCGGGCTATTACAAGACAATGAGATGCACTAATGGTTTACGGACAAAAGGCACACTCTCATCAGCGCTCACAGCCTAGGTTCATTATTTGTGCTTAATATTTACTCCACTGTATTCATTATGCTTAAACAAAAGGAGTGTTTTTTCCCCATCAGTTCGGTTTCCCATCTTAACCCAGCTGAAGAAACAGGCTACAGCAATTCAGTAATCGTTGGTCTGCCAAAATCCCACAAGCGCTGGTGCCTCTACTACCTGCTAGCAATTACCCGAAATGATGTGAGGGGGAGGGAATGACCAGACCTTTCTGTGTTGCACACAGGACACATCGCCTTGAGTGACAGATTACTGACTTTTCAAGCACACCAGCTGTTTTCTGTGTCCATGTAATAAAGGAGGAACAGACAAAGACAATGGAACAGCTTCATTAGGTCCATTAATGAAGACATCTGTTTTTCCAAACAGCCCTTGCATCACATCTTTTCTCCGCACACAAAGACCTTCTGCTGGGCAAAATGGTCCCCAGACAGACAATTAACACCTTATGCCAGTGAAGAAGAAGAGGAATTCATACAAGTTTCCTTTTAATAATATGCATCCACACCATTTAGATTTGAATTTCAAGCATCACACATTTCTTGACAGTCTTGTCTGTGTATTCATTTTCCAGGCATTCATTAAATCCATCCCTCTTTCCTCGTCGCAGCGCTTTCACCTTTCTTCCTCTAAGTGGGGCATTATCTCCCTTTCGATATTCCCTCGCTCCTCTCGTCTCTTGCCCTACTCTACTTCCATCACCTCTCCACCCGTCTCTCACATTGGGCGGCGAGAGTGAATCACGAAGGACAAGCCTTTTCATTAATGTCAGTGAAGGTTCACGCTGAAGGAGAAAGAAATGCAACAATGGGGAGAAGGAAGGGGCAGGTGAGAGGAAACGTGACAAAGAGAAAAAGGGAGCAAGAGTAAAGGAACAGAGGAAGCGACAAGAGTCCTTTCACTTTAACGGTAAATTGATGAAGAGGCTGGTCAGATGGAAATGGAAATCTTTTTTTTTTTGTGCGCTCACGTTTGTCTGCATGCACACACACACAAAAATACATTCCAAGGCCCCCACAGGGACATACACACATGTAGAACAGCCCAGAGAACCTTGTTCTGTCCTGTCAGAGCACATGTACCTCGACAACCAGGCACAACACACACAGATGCAGACCATCCGTCAAGGTGTCTTTGCAAGGTTTGCTAAACCAACCTTCCGTATCACTTTAAAGCACCCTTCAGCATCTAGCCAAAAATACTATTCACACAAGAATGGATAAAGCAATCTAATGTTCTGGATGCTGATCTTAAGTACACTAAACTTTTACCATGTTCAGCATCTTAGTTTAGCATGCCAACATTTGCCCACTAGCCCTAAACATAAAGGTCAACTGAGGCTGATTGCAATTGGAACCAGCATCACAAACAACCTGACTTGGTCGTCACACATCTCCATCCTGGTGAAGAAAGCTCATGAACGGCTGTATTTCTTAAGGAAACTTAAAAAGGCAAAATCCTGATGGGGACATGCATGTCTGTTCCAAATTCCATGCCATCAAATAGTTGTCAGAACATTTTACTCAAAACCACAAATGGCAACGTCATGGAGGCACTAAATGAAAAGTCAGGGGATCCCCAAAGCCAGTAGGATTCATCCTCTGGGCACCATGAATGTCTGTCTGGCAATCCATCCAGAAATTTTTTGAGACATCCTACCAACAGACATCGCTATCCCTATAGCAGTGCTGCTAGCATGGCTAAAGACTAAATGGCGGTTTCATTGTTTAGATTAAATCAATTACAATGTATCAAACAAATTGCCACAGAAACGGAAAAATACTATAGGATGACAAGGATACCCACTTTAACGTGTTTTTGTGCTGCAAACAGTTTGTCTGAACCAATTTAAAAGAAAAACACAAGCCTTTTGCTTTTATGACACACATTCATACTGGGGAGCTTCCCTGCAACAGCCCCTGTCTTTTGCTGTTGCCTAATGAGCAGCTGCACTGGAACAAGTGGAGGATAAGTGCTTTTCTCAATGGCACCATGATAGTAATTTCTAGGGGTGGAAATGTTATTCATTCATCCGTCCTCATCCAGATTTCCAGCTGATTTGCGACTCTCTAATCACGCTCACACTCCTCCATCTTTTGACAGCCATCATCTCCATCCAACGGCTCAAATCTCCTTCACTGGACTATAAAACTTACAAACATGAAACACCTGAAACATACATTCATCTGTTCATTAGTTGTTTCCATCAGAGAGACAATTAGATTGTGCCTTTCATTAGCGCACTAATTGGTGCCGAATGGTTGCGGAGCCAATCACTCTCCACTGGACTGTCTATTGACTTCCAAGAATTAATGACCGCTGTAATTTGAGTTGGATGGTGGTGACTGATGACAGCTTTCCAACGTTGCAATTAAAACCCACCGAACTGAGAGCAGTCCGACCCCTCAGGCACTGCTAGTTACACACTCACACAGCTGAAGTGGACACTGGAAAATAAATAAAAATGCTTTGGAGGCAAGCTTATTTCTGATACCATTTGAAAAATAGCCGTAGAATGCAATACTCACCCAGGCGATTACATTTAAGCATGGATAAGCTGTGAAAATCATAATTACAGAGATTCTCTTCAGAAGCGCTTGCATGAATGCAATGCACGCAAATCCACATACAATATGCACCAGCGCTCCTCCTTACCCCCCCCCAACACCCACACGCTCATTTGTGCCAACATGCACACAACCTCTTCTCACCCTTGAATTAGGGGGCCTGATAATCAGAGCTGGAAAACCTAGTTGAGAATCCACATGTGCATGCGCCTGTGTGAAGGTGATGATGAGGGGCTGCTGGCAGATTGCGAGGCCCCCCCTTTGCCCCCTGCAGCGGGTTATCTGAGTGAGTGTGTCACATCCACAGGGAGGGAGGGCCATGGGGACAGCCCCATCACCGCTGCTGCGTTGGCATACATACATACATACACATATATATATATATATATATATATATATATATATATATATATATACACATATATATATATATATATATATATATATATATATATATATATATATATATATATATATATATAGATGTGTTAGCAGATGACGGATTGCACCCTGCCACGATGGCCCCGACTCCCCCCTCCTCTCCCGTCACCTCACCTCGCCACAGCCCCCCCAACCATTAATTCTCCTCAAGGCCCCCTCCCCTCTGCATCACTGGGCCTCCACAAACAGCCATTGAGCTGCCACCAAACATACCATAACCTTGGACGTCCCTTTCCATTTCTCTCCAGCTAGCTTTCTCCACAGCCTCTCTGTCCATCTCTCTTTTTCTGCTCCGTCCTTCTCATCTCTCCCCTCCCTCACATGTGGGCCGTGCCTAGCAACGCAGAGTGGGTCTGGGAATATGGATTAAATGTGAGAATGGAAAACACTGTTTGTGTGTTTACACTCCAGTGCTTTGGTCTGCTCAGACAGACAGCACGCCAGCTCAGAGTGCTGACTCCAAATGGAAAAAACAAGGGGTCAGACGACTCGAGTCGCACAAGCGTTTCCCTCCACTGCGCTCTCTAATGGTACTCTGAGCACTGCTCTGCAGGAGCGCATGCTGTATTGTGGCACAAAGAGGAAAAGCTGGGGAGGAATAAAGCGACAGATGAAGCAGGAATGAGCGCTAAGTAGGCGAGGGCTGATATTGGCTTTTAAATTAACTGTCATGCGTCACCTTTTGAAATCACCTCCGCTCTCAAATAAGTTACGGAGTCTCTTTGCTGCTCCTCTGCTTAATGCGATTACAGCCTGAACATGGTGTGAATGTCTTTGTGTGTGTGTGTCTATGTGTGTGTGTGTGTGTTCAGACAATGGTGCGCTGACCATGACTCTCTTATTAGCACTGGATTGGTCATGCACACGCAGGCATGTAATTAACTGAGAAGAGAGAGAGAGGGGGGGGGGGGGGGCACACACAGGAGGGAAGAAGGGAAGGAGAGCGGAGAAAGGAGGGGAGTGCGTACGAGGCTTGGTTGATTTATTATCCCTTCACCTTGACCTCGGTGACTTGGAGATGCAGCTCAATTAAGCCGACTTGGCCTTGCATGCCTTACACTGATCCACTCCTAAATGACCCATCAGTCCAGTTCTGTTTCCCTTTACCCCTCCGTTTCTCTCATTTCTACTTCACTCTCCTCCTCCAATTATATTCAAAACATGGAACGTAATAAGGTTTGGGATGTGACATGCACCGTCTGAAAAATAAGAATCATGCACTGCACCAATTATTTTAGAAACACTTCTGATAATATGAGGATTATGAAAATAAAGGATTCGTTCCTCTGCTAACCTTCTCTTTGTGTCGTCTACTGTATCTCTCTCATGCATACATACACATACACAAGACATCGCTGACAGCTCTAACGATCATCTCAGAGGTTGTTGTTGTGACTGTGGTCCGTCATATGTGAGAGAACAATAAATCAATGGTCAGCAGAAGGTGTTTAGATGCAGTAAAAGAAGCGGAGCGATATGTGTTATTTGAGCTGAGACAGTGAAGGTCACAGCACTCTGTTTTCTGTAGTGATGGGGGTAGACTCTACATTAAAAGGTCAGGACAGTAGACGAGCATTTCACTATGTAGTGATAGCAGCATGGCTCTCTGTGTGCTCCTGGCTTTGACCTTTAAAACAGCCCTTAGCCATTTTCACAAATTCTACTGAATAATTAAAATTTTTCTAGTTTAAAAAGCACATTTTCTGAGATATGTCTTATGCTCGACACCCAGAATCTCCAGGAGTTGTACAATTGTCTGTGCAGTAGGTGGTAGGGATTCAATGTTTGGCTAAAAGACACTTTACAATACAGTGGATGATTGCCAATATGGGGGCATTAAACCGGGTGTTCAGTTAAAAATGCTTTTCCTGCAAACTGCTTAGCCATCCTAAACATTACAACCTACATTTTTGCTAAAAGCTTATATTCTGGGACGCTCTGAATATCGATTTAAATATGCAATGAAGCATGATTCAGCAGCTCCACGGTCTAAAATGTATTCATGAATTGATTTCCTGTATAATTCTGACATTTCTCAGAACAGCTGCCATGTTTTCCAGTTTGAAAATTACAAGCAAAGACCAGTGACAGTCCAATCAGGTGAGGGAACTTCTAATTAAAAGACAGCTTATCGATTATCTCTTGTACAACCTTCATAAGGTCGCTACATCTAGGTGGCTTTTGCCAGACTATTCTCCTCCCTGATATTTATTGACTGTACTGTAAGAATATTGTCATAATCTTTACAGTTACCTGCAAAAGCTTTGGAGATGTGATCCTTCTTCCATTCCCAGGGTTGGTCATACTCATCAGCCGGTCTCTCGTCGTCTTGCGGCAGCCTGCTGCTCTCCTTGCTCTCCTCCTGAGGTTCTCCGTACAGCAGGCCCGGGCGCTGGCCTCGCTCATCCTCATAGGGCGTATCGTAGAGCTGCACTCCGCCCCGCGACCGTCCTCCTCCTGGACCGCGCTGCAGCTCTGTTGATGCACATGCAAAACAACACAGATTCATACCCCGACACATGCCAGTACGCACAAATAAAAAGAAATCTTCTTGGATGCGTTACCAGTCTGCAAGAAACAGGCAACGTTAAGTAATCATATTTGCCAGTAGCAATGAAGTTCCCTAAACAGAACAGTGACATTATTCTTCAGTCAAAAGAAAAAGCCTGTAGAGCTCTGGCATGACTTGAATTAGAGGAGAGAGAAAAAATGTTGTTTGCACAGCTTCCCGTGGGCTCAGGATCTCATATAGGGGGCTTAATAAGGCCTTGGGCTAGATGCTGAGTTGCAACACGTTAGACAAACTCCTCCTCCTTTCTCTCGTCCACCCGAAATCCCAGCAGCAATCTAGCACGGCTCACAACAGCATCCATGTTCCCTCATTAACATTTTCATCACTTTCTCAGTGGGCTCCAACCGGGAAATGTTTCTCAGCACCTGCAACTGTTGTGTGGAGTCAAATATGGCCATGAGATAAAAGGCTTTAAGATTATTGACACAAGAGGATGAAATCTGATTTCTAAATGCATCAAAAGGAGCCTCTAGGCTGCAGCAGCGATGGCGCTTTGATATGTTGACCTCAAAAATGTACCCTTTAAAAAAAATACAGGTGGTACAGAAGAGGAAAAAATGAGGGGGAAAAAGAAGGAGTTGGCATCTTTTGTGCACACAGCCGGCAGCCTCGCAAAGGAGGTGCACTCACATGAGAAGGGAACAGGACTAAACAGAAGAGTCCCCTGGTGAAAGGCAAGGAAAAACTTTAACCTTCACACGACAAGACACCGCTATTGGAGCGGCCCTGTAGTCACCATGGCGACAAAGTGGAGGGCTCGGGGAAAGGCCCCGAGGTTGTGAAAAAGAGGGTGGAGGGGAAACGGAGAGAGGAGGAGGAGCAAGGCGAGGGAGGAGGGATAGAGGAGGCGGTGGGGGCGAGGAACAGGAGGAGAGGGAAGAGTAAAAAGGAAGCAGTGAGGAAGGGGAGGGGAGGATGATGGGAGAAAAGGACAAGGGAGGGAGGTGAGGGGGGGGGAGGTCTGTCAGCGTTTGATGTTAAGTCATTGAGACAGAAGCACAGCGGGGCTGAATGCTGCTCTACCTGCGCTGGGAACCCACGGTGTCAGCGACAGCCTGGAGATGGAGAAGATGAAGGCAGAGAGATAAAAACAGGCGGAAATAAAAATGAGAAATTCATAGGAAACATGATGGAGGAAAAACACAGGAAGGGTGGGGGGCAGAAAGACAGAAAGGTGAAACAGATTGAATACTGAGGAGAATGACGACAGGAAGTGTTTAGGCATACAGATGAATGTCAGAGCTGGAAACAGACACCGTGAACTAAACTATAAGCACTGGAGATGTTTTTTTCCCCTCTAAATGTACAGTCAAAAAAGCAGACAGGTGTCTTTTGAGAACAGTCTTTGTGAGAGATAATTACTATCCCGATCTCGAGTCGGTCTTTGCCGCTCTGCTGTGTTTTTTGATGAGCAACAGCAGACAGAGACAGACAGACAAAAGCAGGCAGACAGACAGCCCTGGAGTGACGGGCTCAATTCAAAGTCAATGAAAGCGCTGAGACAGACAACGCTTTGCCAAACGCTCTGCAATCACAGCTCGGAATCTAATCTCCCCAGCTGCAACGAGAAAAGATTTTGTTCGAGGTTTCTCAATTAGGCAACTGAAGCCCGATGAACTTCATTTGACCACCAAAAAAAGCCAGCAGAAAGTGACAACAGACAGAGGACCGGACATAGTTTTTGCTACAGGACAGATTTAGAGGGAAAGCCAGACTCCCCTCAGGGCCGGGGAGAGCCCTCCAGATGAAGTGAGAGAATGGAGGAAGGGGGGGGGGGGGGGGGGGCTTTAACACTAAATCGCTGGGACAGAGCAGAGAGAGTGCGAGGGAAAGGGGCAGACAGAGATGTTATGGGAGGAGAGACAAATGGAAAACAATAGATGTGAGCTAGATGATGTGGGAGAACCTCACAAGGGATGAGGGAGGGTCTGAGACGGGATACTAGACGCCTCTGAAGGGATGTTTCACGAGGCTGAGAGCGTGTGACGGGCTAAAAGCACGGTGGAGTGGACAGGTCCAACTAATGTAGAACTGTCTACCAACACATTGAGTCATTAAACTGGAATTACTGAGCAATACTGCATTTAACACCAGTGATCCTACAACAAAAGACAATATGGAAATGTGGATGCAGTATTCTGCAACTGCAGAAACACTTCACTATAAAAAAATAAAAAAAGGAAGGGCGATAAAGACTGAAGAAGTCATTGATCATCTCAGGGTTGTTCATCAAAAAGAAATTGCTGACAGATTTAAGATCAATGACGACACTTCATGCCAGTTATACGAGATGGTGCGCCTGAAAAGCAATATAACAGCAGACTGGGTTTTATGTCAGGTAAGAAGTGTGAATTTAACCCTTCAGGATGTTCCCTTACTCTCATATTATGAAGGCAATTCTGATTAATTAAGCAATTAATTATTGGATGGGTTTACGACATGTGGAGATAATTAGCAGAGAGAACTATAATACAAAAAGGAAGCAGGAGAGGGAATGGAACTAAAACACCGTGCCTCTATGATAACAGTGTGGGTCACTGAAACATTATAATACTGATAAGACACTGACTGATGAGTGCACTGACCGGTTATGACCCTCTGGGCCTCATACGGCTCCATGTAGCCGTTGTTCTCACAGGGAACAGGTCTGAGATCTGGCTCTGGCCTGTGGTCCATGCGAGCGTCGAACGGGTCAGAATAATCTGTGTCGCCTGCCAATGGAGCAGACGGCACCACCTAAAGGACAAAACACACGACTGATGAAGAGGAATGGGTTTGGTTACAGAACATTAACTTGTCCTTGTTGGAACAAAACGTCACCATTGACATTCATGCAATAAATGCAAACCAATTTCTAATGTTTTGCAGACACCGAATTCAAATCACAGATTTCTGACTTTCAGCCAGCGTTTTATAAAAGCTGTCATTCAATCAC
>NW_027176907.1:0-18838 GCF_023349555.1 Cebidichthys violaceus | reverse complement strand
CGCTCTCTCCTCCCACCACAACCTTTCCAGCGGAGCTCTTGAGCAGCTCCATCAGCCGAGTCCAGTGTCGCGGCGACACGATGCGAGACATGTCGGGGCTGGTCTGAGGCTCCTTGCTGTAGAAGTCCTCCAGGGTCTGGCGCAGCGCGGGCAGCAGGGCGTCCCTCGTGTCGGGCGAGCACAGCACGTAGTCCGGAGCCACGCAGCTCTGGCCGGCGTTGAAATACTTTGACCACACCAAGCGGCGAGCGGCGGCCGCGACGTCCACCCGGCCGTATATGAAGCACGGACACTTGCCGCCCAGTTCCAAGGTAACCGGGGTCAAGTGGGCCGAGGCGGCCCGCATGACGATGCGCGCCACATTCTGAGAACCTAAAAAAAAAAAAAAAAGACAAGTGTCCAAAGCGGAAAGGGTTCATCCTCTGGCGAGCATGAACGTGGTGAACGTTTTAAATCGTGTGCTGTTTTATGAAGCCGGTTGACTGGATTGATTTGCACATAATTTGAATGAAAAGTGTGTTTCTTTACATCACCGTCCGGCTTCAAACTGAAATACAGATGTTCATTTATTTTAAAGAGAGAGGCCATGTAACCTAAAAAAAAAAGAGTTACTCTTACTCTGGAGAGATGAAACGGTGTAAGAGTCATAAGCAATTCATAAACACCCTCAGTCAATTCAATAGACTCCAGGAGCTTTTGGTGGATGAAGTAAAATGAGCCATCTTTATTCTTTACGTCATGTAGAAATAGCTGTATACTGTTACACTACCTCTTTAGCATGTTTCAATGTTAGTAAATCAGGGAGATTCCTTGTGCCACAGCTGAAACCCAGAATCATTCAGTTGATGTACAGACTTCTTACCTGTACGTCTGTTAATTGCAGAGCGATGATTTAGATCATAGCATTCGTTTGTTGTATTTGTGATTTTTTTTTTTTTGACCAGTGTAAAGGACACACACACACACACACACACACACACACACACACACACACACACACACACACACACACACACACACACACAATGGAGACTCTTACCCGTGTAGAAGATGTGGTCAAAGCGATTCTGCAGAAGTGTCGTGGTCTCCTCTGCTGCACCACGAACAACTGTGTAACAGTCCTGCCACAATAAGAGGATCGTCACTGGTGACATGTAGAAACTAGGTCACAGCTCTTTGCTACCAAGTCAATCAAAATCAGATAAGTGACGAAACTCTTCTTCTTTGTCAATGAAATGTTTCTGGCTGCCTTGCCTTCCCTCAGGGTGCGGTTGTTGTGGTGTATTTTAGGAGTGTTGCGCACTCAGATACATTAGGTGCAACTTGGAAGGAACATTTTACAGAAAAAGAGGAACTTGTGTCATCATGACAGAAGACTTTCCCCGCTGCTCCACTAAGCAGTCCAGCCTGTTTTCATCCAGCCTATATTTACCGGTCTCTTCCAGGAACAAGTGGTTCTGTATCGACTGCATTTCTTGGATAGTTTTAGAGCTCCACAGAATGTCTTTTGTGACAGTCAAAGCTTCTACTGAGCATTCTGAATGAAGCTTTGAATGCCTCGTCATATTTTAGAACATCACCCTTTAAAAAAAAAAAAAAGAAGGGAAAAATAGGATTTTGTGTTGTTGCGGTTATACAAATGTAATGTATGGCGCCGATAGATTGCTGCTAGACCGCAATCCAACAGGTGCGTGCCTCCCTTTGTGTGCGGCAAGCGGGAGAGCAAAATGTTTTCCGAAGGCTAAACTCCAACAAATATGGATTAAAGCTGGATATTTAATGAGATAAAAGCATGGAAATGAATACAAATATCTTTATTCTTTTGTACTTTTGGACTGAGCACTGTGTGCGGTACAGCCCTACATAGTTTCTGGATATAAACCGCACTATATATTATCAAGAACTTTAGATTGTAACTGAATTTGTAGATTAAACAAAAAAAACCCTCAAAATGTTGCTTTACCTGAGACAAATATTTGGGGATGAGCTCTGCCATCAGACGTTCTGTGTGGGCGCTGACCTCTGAAGGCTTGATGACTGCACAGTTTCCTAGTCGGAGGAAACATCATCCAGTCGGTAAAGACGGCAGTGATCGACTTGACACGAGTTCACACGTTTCAAAAGGTGCTTTAATGCCGCTTTAAACCCAAACTAAGCTCCTCAGCCCTCCATTGTCCCGCTCTGATGAAGGCCACACGTGTTTTTCTACAACGTTGAACTGGAGCAAAGTTTAAGGGCGTCCTTCTTGCGGATTCAAAAGGGATGAAGGTAGAACCAGTAATTACTTTTTACAGAAGAATGAGGAAATTAATGTTTACCCTAATTGGCATCAAGCACAGACATGTTATGTTCTTTCTAGAACAGAACGTTTTCCAGGTCTCGTCACGATGCCGACGTCTGATAAACGAGAGTCGGCTGCAATCAACCCTCGGGTTCACATTCCGTGACTTCCGCGTTTCCGTGAACTTAGGTTTCATCAGACGCCGAATGAATACAATGCAGTTTAGCAAGAAACCCTGAAACTTTACCCAAAGCAGCTGAAGAGCCAGTATCAGAGCGAGAGTTGGACTGACATCGAACGACAATGTTGCTCTGTGTCTGCTGGATACAGCTAGCGAAAAAGTTCACCACATCAACCGAAATTGCAGTTTTCAAGCAACCTTATCATCCCGTCGGAGTCCTGTTTCTGCCCACTTGTTTTTTTCTTCACTATCACTGGTCTCAAATCAATGATGGCCCCAAAGCTCCACGGAGCTGAAGGGCCTCAAAGGGGATTTTGATCATTTTGTTGTCATTTGATTGTTTGTAACACTAAAACAAAAAAAGGCACAAATATGGAGTGGTTCAGCTTTGAGTCAATATATAGTGTATATTCTGGTGATTATGGGTGTGGATGATACCTGCAGCAATGGCTGAAACCAAAGGCAGGAGAAGGAGATGCAGCGGGTAGTTCCACGGCCCGATGATCAGCACCACTCCCAGCGGCTCCCGCCGTACAAAGCAGTCATCTAGCTTTGTGGCCTGAAAATGAACGAAGATAAGAAATGTATTACATTATGAATAAACCTGATGAAATCACGAAGAGATAAAAAAAAAAAGATTTAAAAAGACAGGATCTTTTTAAATCTGTCTTTATAACTTTATGGAAGTGCAATACATATTCAGCAATGGCTGAAAAATCTTCTTTTTTTTTGTTGACCTCCAGTGATCTCACTTCACAGCGTAGCTGCAGTGATGTAGAAGTGGACTCCAGGGTGTGTCAGTACACCGTGGCATCACATTTGAGTCACTGCTGGGTGTGGTCACTCTTCAGCCCGGCCGGCGCCGTGTTCATTTTTGTGAATTAAAAATCTTTGGATTTTTGTACCATTTGTCAAACTGTCAATCCACAGACAAATTTCAACAATAAAAAAAAAATTCTAAAAAGGAATAAAATGATAAGACAATGGTAAAAATAATCGTTAAACCCAACAACCAACTGGCCACGTCCAGCCCAGTATCTGTACATCCTCCACTAACTGACCGGTCACTCTCCCAATTCTCCCTCAGATCTCAATAAATCACTTTCTGACATGAAGACTCCGACCTGTGACCTGGACCCTATCCCTTCCACTCTAGTCATGGCTTGTCTCCCAGCCCTCCACCCGCACCTCCTGGAACATACTGGAACGCACTGTTGTCCACCAACTCAAAACCCGCCTGGACTCGAACCAACTGTATGAACCATTTCAATCTGGATTCAGATCTCATCGCAGCACAGAATCTGCCCTCATCAAAGTCACCAATGACCTCCTCCTCTCCTCCGATGACCACTCCCTCAACATCCTGGTACTGCTTGACCTCAGTGCAGCCTTCGACACCATCAACCACTCCATCCTCCTTTTCCATCTCGAGTCCTCCCTCCACATTACTGGCACAGCCCTCTCCTGGTTCAGATCATACCTCTCTGACCGTGAACAGTTCATTAGTATCAACAAATCCAAGTCTGACACAGCCCCAGTCTCTCAAGGTGTCCCCCAAGGTTCAGTACTCGGTCCCCTCCTCTTCATCCTCTACCTGCTCCCCCTTGGCGACGTCATACGACACCATGGTTTCCATTTCCACTGCTATGCTGACGACATCCGGCTCTACATCTCCAAATCCATCACCCCCATCACCACCAACTACATCACAGATATAAAAACCTGGATGCAAGCCAGCTTCCTCAAACTCAACAGTGACAAATCTGAAATCCTCATCATCGGCACCAAATCACTAAACAAATCCCACCACAACTTCTCCCTCTGCATCGATGGCACCACTGTTCCTGCTTCCACACATGTCCGTAACCTTGGTATCATTTTTGATCAAACCCTTTCCTTTGAACGCCACGTCAATCACATCACAAAAAACGCCTTCTTTCATCTCAAAAACATCGCCCATCTAGGCCCCTCCCTCCACAGCCGCTGAAACACTCATCCTCGTCTTCATCACCTCTCGACTGGACTACTGCAACAGCATCCTGTACGGCTCACCCACCAAAATCATCAACAAACTACAATACATCCAGAACTCAGCTGCCCGTCTGCTCTCCCACTCCACCAGAGACCACATCACCCCAGTCCTTCAGAACCTCCACTGGCAAAGAATCCAGTTCAGGATTCTCCTCATCACATATAAAGTCCTTCATAACCCTAAACCCCTTCATACCTTTAGACCTCCTGCATCGACACGCTCCCACCCGCAACCTCAGATCCGCCGACGCCAAGCTCCTTACCCCCTCTACTCTGTCCAAGCATCGGACCTGGGGGGACAGGGTCTTCTCCATCGCTGCCCCCTCCCTCTGGAACTCCCTCCCCCAGCCCCTCAGACATTCTCAGTCACTTAAGACTCACATATCATTACTTCTTTTGTTTCTGTTTTTACCATGGAAAGCGTCTGAGTACCTTTTAAAGCGCTGTACAAATAAAATGTCATTGTAAAATCATTGTTTAACCTACCAGGTTTTTGCTGACATACTCCGGCTGTATCCAGGTTGTCAAGTTAGCGATGGCGAAGTACAGCTCGTTGACCACGATGTCGACCTCGGACATGATGGCCTCGAATTTTGGCTGACAATAAGAAAGGGGAGGTTAGTGCTCCATGAATCATAGCGGACAAACAAATCATATAATGTGCTACAAACACCCTGCAAGTGTGCATGTGTGCCTTCAAACGTACACATTTAGCAATAAGCAGTTGGAAAGGTAGTCAACGCGTGTGTGTGTGTGTGTGTGTGTGTGTGTGTGTGTGTGTGTGTGTGTGTGTGTGTGTGTGTGTGTGTGTGTGTGTGTGTGTGTGTGTGTACCGTCTTGTACCTTTGCGAGGTCTTCGTGCAGTGCCTTTAAGATCTGCTCCTCGTTCTCTTGGATCATGGACATGAGCTTGTTCAGCTGAGTCAAGCGAAACTCCACCGGTATCGTGACGCCCGAACGAAACACCGACCGCAACCTGTCCACGACCTGGCTCTGGGTGTCCATCCTGTCACCTGGAACACACAGAGAAATAGGAGTTCTCCCCTCGGGTAACTTGAAACGAGTATAAATACTACACACATTTGATAAGCTGGAACAGCTGAGAAAACAACAGCCAAATGATTGTCACAGCAGATTCGATCAGCGACTATGAAGGAAGTGTTTCTGACACTCGTTCGCTTACATTAGCTGAATAATGAATTGATTAATGGCCGATGGATCAGAAGGCCTGTTGTTGATCTCAGTGGGATGACGTCGTACTTGGCCGTGCCCGTTAAGTGAGTGACGGACTGGAGGCCACCTGTTGTCAAGGCTACCGATGTGACATTCATCCGCATTCATGTTGCTGAGAGCGCAGTTTGGCAGCTAGATATATACCATTTGAAGGATTTTGTCTCAATGCTCTCGTGTTTTTTTTTGCGCACACACCATCCGTGGCCCTTTGTCTGTGGTTCATGATCAGTGGAATGTCAACCAGGCGGCAACCTCCGTTTCTGAAGAGTGAAGCCGATGTGGAAGCGTCTTAAAACCTGCATTCTCTCTAATGTCCACCAGGGGGCGACTCCTCTGGTTGTATAGAAGTCTAGTCTAAAATGACTCTACTTCTCTCTTGATTTATTCCCTCAGTAAACGTTGTAAACATGAGTTTATGGTCTCAATCTCTAGTTTACAGTCTTCTTCAATACAGCATGATGTTCATTTAGTAAATGATGGTCCATTTAGAGGGCGGGCTTACTGTGATTGACAGGTCGTTGCCGCTACCAGAGCCGCATGCGGCGTCTCTACGTCACTTCTCCGCATTCCAACTATGGTAACGTTACATTACAGTCATTTAGCAGACGCTTTTATCCAAAGCGACTTACGATTCAGATTCTATAACACAGCTACGGGAGCAATTTTGGGGTTAAGTGTCTTGCTCAAAGACACATCAACATGCGACTAGCGGAGCCGGAGATCGAACCGCCGATTCTCTGATTGAAGGACAGCCCTGCTCTCCACTTATCCACAGTCTCCCAGGACTTCTGTTCATTGGTTGCCCAAAAAAAAAAACAATGGGTGACGTCACAATGACTACATCCACTTCTATATACAGTCTATGATATCAATTGACCCCCACTTAGAGAACTTGATTCCTTATGTTAATGTAAAGTTACCCAGCTCTGTTCTTAGATACTCCTACTTGCACTACTTTAATAGAACATGGATGCTGACGTGGGGGACGCTAATCGGGTTTCTCCAGAAAAGCGTCCTCCATGTGGGAAAATGGAGGACACAATGCTGGACCTTCTTTATCTCGACGGGCTTCTCCCGGTCTCAAAAACCCCGTTCCCTTTCCTCTCCCGAGGATGGAAGGTCGTGTTGATCAGACTGATGTTCTTCAGGGCTTGTTGGCAGGTTTCCCTGTTCATCAGAGAAATGTCTCCATCTGCATGATTTTACACAGTCATGCAATTTGGGATGCAATATGCTTTACATAGTTAACGGTTGTTTGCTACAATATTAAGCCTCAGAATGTTAAATACAGATATTTTAAAGATAATCATAATGGAACCAATTAATATGACAATGCAACTTATCTCTGGGGTGATTATGGCTATTTTTTCTTTTTTTTCTAATGTGATTCAGTAATCCGGATTAAGTTAGGGCTATAATTACTACCCGAGCCTTCCTATGGGTAATATGATTATTATTACCCATAGTGGAGAGATCAAACCTGCTGTTACAAATCAAACAGCAGGTAAATGAGACCGGGATCACAACAGGGACCACGGGATGCGTCATCACACTGAACCAGCGCGTGCGGGGGAGGCTAGTTTATAAACCCTGCTAATTGAGAGTATTATGTAAATTGTAGATATATGCAGCCGCGCGGTGATTGCGCGTGGCCAGAAGTACGGCAGACCAAACGAAACGCACGTGTAACGTTATCACATTTATTTCACAACTATGAACGGGCTATTAAACAAAAAGAAGAGTCTCAGAACAAACGTGTCAATCTACCTGTTGAGTTTGTGTCCCGCGCCGAAGAACACACCGAAGACAGTGAGTCGGTATTTCCGGGTGTCGGCTGATTTACCTGCCGGTCTACTGCGCGAGATGGGGGGCGGGAATGTTTTAGGGTTGATCCAGATAAACCGGCCTTCAGACCAGTCAGGCGGGAGAGCCGTGGCCCAGCTGCGTAGGTATGGTTTCACCGTCGGCTGGGACACGTGTGTGTGTGCGTGTGTGCGCGTGCGTGGTGCACACGCCAGACAGCGTATAAACACTTAATGTTTTCCCCACATTCTGGTGAATCTGTCCGCATCAATTTATGATGGAAATGCCTTAAAGTATGTAAATGAAAACCCATAATGCATGGCGACAGGTGACAACTCAAAATATGTGATGTAATAGCTCGTGCTTGAAAACGTTCTGCACATTCAAAGCACGTTTGGTTTAATGCGAGACGAGCTGGAACAAGCACAAGTCAATTCCGTCCTCCCGGGACATCGGTAGGGACATGTCCCCGCCGGTCCATCACCTGCTACCGAGGCTTTGCGTGTTCAGTCCGGATCTCCGTGTCTGAACTATGGTAATTATGTAAACCTAACTGTTCATTGAGCAGTTTGCCTGAGGCAAACCCAACAACCGGTTTTATCGGTTGATCCGTTCTCAGTCACAAGCTTGTACTTCTGCCCATATGTGGGCACGTCTGTTACTGAGTGACAGTCTTCATATTAGTAATAATTGCACTAAAAGACAAATTGTCATGGAGCAAGGTGGGACGTGATGTGTTTCTTCACACCACATCTGGCAGACAGAATGAATGACACGCCCACATTTAACAGAAAAAAGGAAAACTAATACCACATCTGTTCAGCTTCTGACAGTTATGTTAGTGCTTTTCACAAATGACTGCATACAAAATGTGCTCATGGTTTTATCTGAACTGACCCTGAAACATGCGATATGAGAGTGTTTGACAACCAAAGAACGTAGTGTATGTAGTAGAGGGGCAACGGATTCGGATCAGAGTCACAGACCAGAACAAAAGAAAGGGAGCAGATAACTTTGAGAGATCCCTGATCACGTTTTTATGCGGCCGACACTGATTGCAGATCATTGATGATCCATATTGGCAGATACAGATCCATTTCAACCAGTCTGAAGTCTGTAAACCACCAACAATTCTACATCTTTTTACTGTATTAGTCATTTAGAATCGGGGTTTTCTTCATAAAACAATTCAGATGATTGGGAAATAAAATATTGTATTTTTATGGGTTAAAACAAATCTTGTCAGTAGTTTTAATGATTTAGAGTTAATGTAAACAGCTCATAATTCATCTCTAATATCCATTTATGTTACTGTGATAACTGGGGGGGGTCCGTACCGATCGACAGTGGTCCGTTACACCACTAGTATGTAGCCTCATTAAACAAAACCTGAAAAAAAAACAAAAAAAAAAAACCTCAGCATTGATACAAAAACTTTATTCTCACAATATCAAAATTGACAGACCTACAGTGATTTGTAGATTAAAAGGAATTAAGAGAGAAAACGATGATGAGTATAGTGACTCCTGTCGGCCGGTCGCTGAGCAGCAGCGCTGCGTGTGTTAAATAATGACGCACATAACTGTTAAACAGAAACATAAGAGCAAAAGATGTGGGGGAATAACGTCATCTTGCATTTAATCCTGGCAGCAACAATTATACAAAAATCAAAAAAAGAAAAGAAAATGTATGCATTGAAGGAATTCCTCGAGAGACACGTTTGCCAATTTCAACCAGCTGTGTGTGTGTGTGTGTGTGTGTGTGTGTGTGTGTGAGAGATCACAGTTCCGGGTCGCCGTTCACCCCCCCCCCCCCCCCCCCCCCACACACACACACACACACACACACACACACACACACACACACACACACACACACACACACACACACACACACACACACACACACACACACACACATTACCCAGAGGCTGGAGGAAAATCAGCAAACGTTTCCCTTTAAATGATACAATTGTTTAACTTCCTACATCTGCAAATATTTAAAAACGAAGAGAAAAAATAAAAACTCTTTCCAGATACTTCTAAAAACTAAATGACGATGTTTGTCATGGGGAAAAAAAAAAAAAAAAACACTACCAGAGTGGTGAAGCTCAGGTCGGGGGGGGGGTCGTATCTACAGCGGGCGGAAGGAGAAATGAAAGAGGAGGCCGAGGGGAGAAAGGAAGCGACGGAGGAGAAGTGACAGCGGTCATGAGACCCAGCATCCACCCTTCACAGTGACTGCTCCGTCAGCCTCCAGGCAGCGCGGCACAAACACAGCTCTCCCACAGCTGAAGCCACATGCGGCTTCACAAGAGAAGGGAGGAGGGGGGGAGGAGGGGGTTTGTTTGGCAGTTTTTTGTTGTTTTTGTCTAACTGCTCTGAGTTCAGTCCGACAGGATGATGGAGGAGGGCGGCTGGTGTGAAATGGTACCGGAGGGGCTGGTTGTTTCCGGCGCATCGCGGCGGTCCGCTCGGAGAGACTTCACAGGAAATAGTCGGCTACTGGCTTCTTGGAGGGGATGCCTCTGGTCTCCTGCGGCGCCGCCTCGAATATGATGAACTCCCGCTGTAGATGCTCGTCCAGCTCCAAGATGGCCGCCACGTTGCCGCACCTGATTGTCCGGAGAGAGAGAGAGAGAGAGAGAGAGAGAGAGAGAGAGAGAGAGAGAGAGAGAGAGAGAGAGAGAGAGAGAGAGAGACAACGTGGTTAAGACACTCACATAATTTGTGAATAACAGGGACCATGTGAGTTTTGCTGCGTCCACATACCTGTAGCAGTAGTTGGGCGCCGACCACACGGTGAGCACCGTCTCGTTGAAGTGCCACTTGTAGCCCTCCATGACCAGCTGGTGCGCTCGACAGATCATGTGGATGTCGTTGGCGGCGTTGAACTGCGCCACCACGTCGCTGCCGAACAGGTAGCCGGCGCCTCTGGGACTCACCCCCCACCCTGTGGTGTCTGAGGGCGGAGAGAAGAGCGGTCAGGTGAAGATCGGCTGCTGAGGACGCGGTTACACACTGCGAGATGGGAGCATCGGGATCCGATCAGCCAGACCACATGCCGAGGTGGGCCCGGCTCCGCATTGAGATCTCAGCGAGGTGTGGACAGCGTGTTGGCACAATCCAGACAATTTATAGAGCGTCGGTGTTACATCGTCTTCTGGGGATGGAGCCAGCTGAGACCCGAGCCGGCCTCAAGAGCAGTTTTTGGCACTTGAGCTTCATGTCTCTTGCTGCTTGATAAAAACCAAACATTCCCAACAATTCAGCGTTTAAAAGGCTTGACAGGATGCCTGCATACCTTCAGGGTCTGACCACAGGAGGTCACACATGGGCCCGTCATGGGGAACTTCCTGTTTTCTGTCAATGGTCCGGATCTGGTCCAGTGTCTGGATGGAGGGAGACAGGCCGCCGTGCACACAGAAGATCTGAGGGACAAAAGGGGGGCCATCAGAGTCGTAACACCGCCACGGAAACAGTTCCTGCATCCAAGTTCAAAGGGAAAGGTTCTCTCACCTTGCCGTCGATGATGGCGGAGAGGGACAGGTAGTCGAATATCTCCGTGCAGTACCTCCAGACCGTGACCGAGCCGTACTTGCGGAGGCACTCGTCGTAGAAGCCGTAGACCTGGGTGATTTGCCGGGACTCGTGGTTCCCCCGGATCAAGGTTATCCTGTCCGGGTAGCGCACCTGTGGAGCAAAAAGGGAGGAGCGCGAGGCGTGACTCCACTTCTCGAAAAACCTCAAGAAACCTCTTCTCCAAAAAACACATTTGCGAGAAACAAAATGCATGTCAAGTGTACCTTAAGAGCTAGGAGAAGCAGGAAGGTCTCCACACTGTAGAAGCCTCTGTCCACAAAGTCGCCCATGAAGAGGTAATTTGTCTCTGGGACGTCGCCACCCACCTGTCACGCGAGGAATCAAGACCAGGTGGTTAAACAGTGTTGATGTATGTTTGAGACCCACCATCAGATGTGGGCATTCTCACCAAAGCCTCCCTTTTCCACTCAGCAGAATATGATTTGGATGCAGCAGATATTTCAACATCAAACAGGCGGAACAACACCTCTGAAGTACTCAATGGGCCGTCATAATTAACCTCAGCTGTAAATATGTCCGCCTGAATGTTGCTCGTTTGCATTAAAATGTTTTTTTTAACCCACAGACAACCAAAACCCTCCGGCAGGATGGAAAGCATGTTTTCTTTAAACAAATAGTCAAAACGACACGTTTCATCAGTCAGAAGCTGTAAAAACGGTCAGTCAGATTTTCCTTTTTCCGACAGTCCTTGAACACATCATGTGTGACAAACGCTTCAGAAACTAAGCTTAGAATAGTGACCAGATCCTGAAAAAAACTTTCGATCCAACTAGGAAGACACGATTGACTCGGCTGAGACCAACAGTCACGTGACAAATTCCAGGAAACTTTGACTGCAGTGTGCTGAGCACAGCACTGAGGAGAGGCTGTAAAAATGCGAATAGCTCAATATATATATATAGCATGTGAAACTGCTTGGAGTTCAGAGGGTTAAAGAGCGCTTGCGTGTTTTGCAGGACATTGGATGACACACAATTATCAGATTGCGATCATTATAATAGTATCATGATGAGCAAGCAGCTGATCATTCTTTATGACAGCCGTTAATACTTTTTCCAGAGCGAGGACGGATTTTTGTGAGCTATCGCACTGAGAATAAAGGCATCAAGAATAAAAACTACACCGTACAACAGGGAGGCTCCTTAGTACAAACCAAGACGGAAAACTTTATTATTCCTTTCAAACTCGACAAAGGCAAGGCAGACCAATTCCACTCCTTCCCTTTCACAATAAAAGCCCTAGACATAACTGTCAGAGGGAACTCAAATTCACCAAGAGCGTTTTGCTAAAAGGAAACAATAATAAAGTTTCCATCTCAGACCGCTAGACGCTGTTCTGGGTCAACTGATTCATAAGTGTAAAGGCCTCAAGTCTGCAGTGAGTAAAAGGAAACAGAAACTTACTCTAAACAGCTCCTTCAAGTCATAGAACTGACCATGTATATCACCACACACCTATGAGGGAGAAAAACAAACCAATATGAAAACACATTTAATCGACTTTGAGTTCAATCCTAAGCAAACAAGAGCCAAAAGAAAACGTTACTGACCGTGACAGGAGAGTCTACTCTCTGAACATTGCTTTCTTCCACCAAAATCTCTCTGAAAACACACACAAGTAGAAATAAGATACGTCAACTTCCTGTTTGTAAGATTAGCATGTGGTAAATACTGGATACAATGAATATCTAGTATGCTTATAGGACGCAGCTTAATTCATCTAGCAGGAGTCAAAAGGTCGGATGAAACACTAATAAAACATTACCTGGCTTTGGCACACAGTGCTTTGACTTCGTTTTCTTTAATGAGCTCACAGCGTCTGAGCTGCTCTATCTGTCGGTCCAGGTCGCTGATGTCCCCCATTGTGACACACATAGGGAGAGCTGCTCACACACTACGGTCACACACACACACACGCCGGGGTCAGTCCAAGAACCGGCTCTCTCCGGGCAACGGAGCGGACAGCCACAACACACTCCTTCCTCGGAAAAAGTCAGGGCCCTTTAACACCCGCACGTCCGCCTCTTGCTGGAAGGTTCAGAATAAGAAACTGAAAAAAGAGGGAGAGAAAAAAAGGCGAACAAATTCAACAACAGGCTAAACAATGCAACTTCATTCACTTTAGCGGAGAAGCAGGTTCAGCTAACGTTTGCTAACCTAACTACTTGTTAACTTGAACTTGAGTTGCTAACTAAACGTTACGGTTATATTATTCATAACAATGGGACATTGACGTTGCGTTTTATTGAACGTCACACTGAACAATGCACCGGAGGAAACTGACGTTATTCGTCCAGGAATGTGAGGCCTATGGGCGTAGCGAGCTAACCGTTAGCACGTTAGCTTACACCGCTGCTAACGACGTCAGTGAACAACTGATCTTTTGATAACTTAGCCAACCATTTTGATTGGGAATTTGTCCCAATGGTTAACGCTAATGTCTACCAACGTTGTGCCGGGAAAAACGCACACGTTTGGCGCGTTGGTGAATTTAATTGACGCATTCGGCTTGGCTGCCGAAATGCTGTACGTTAGCTCGCTAACCACGGCTGTCGGGGCACTAGACGGCGTCAACACTGGCTAGCACTGGCTAGCGCTTCTCGGCTAATGTGGCGAGCTAGCTAGCTAGCTAACGCTAGCAACACACATCACAACGGATCTCACAACGCCGCTAATTCGACGGAACCGGAGTAGGCGTACATACTGTTACGTGAATGATATCAGAACGGCGGCAAGCAAAACATCTATGTGTTTCATTCCAGGGAATTGATCCACCGGCTCCTCTTCTTCCCCCCCGGTAACTATCGTCTTTGCCGGTTCACTCCTGCCGTGCTCATGAACACGGACGACTTGACTGTAACTTCCGGTGTAGGGCACGCGCACTGCTCGGCGCAGCCTGGGTAGAGTGCGTGGAGAGGACGGTCCACGGTTCAATGCAATGAAGCGTGAATGAAGATATTAGGAAGCTTGGGAATGCACGATAAAACAAACGGTGAATTAAAGTCCCCCTCCAGTCAACAATGTATTTTACAATCGTCACGTCACTTTAGTGTTTGGCCTTTACTTTGTGAATGATGCATGCGCAGATCAGATCACAGCCAGCAGGAAACCTGTGACGTAGAAGCTGAAGAGACGGGATTTCTCAGTGAAGTAGGAGACATCTTGTGTCTTGCTGTTAAACATATTGTTAGATACTGTATTTGTCTATATTATATATGAGAAGCAATATATGTCATTTTAACAATTTTATTGAAAGGAAATGTACCTTTTGTTGTGGAAAAATAACACCAGACAGAAATGATTATTCAAAGCAGAGTATTTATTTATTTTTTTAAATATGTAAGCATTTCTAAAGCGGCTCTTTAAAGTTTATTTGTCGCTGCACAACCACATAATTCCCCAAATGTAGCTCAACTATTAGTATAATTATATGTAAGCTTGAGCTGAAGAGATCAATCAAAAGAACATTGTCAGCAATTTTGATAATTGATTAATCGTTTACATAAAATACCCAAATTGTCCTGGTTTCAGCCTCTTACTTGCGAGGATCTTCCGCTTTTGTGATAAAAAAAAAACCGGAATATTTTGGGGTTTTGGACGGTTGTTTGGACATAATGAGCAACATGACGTCACATTTGGTTTTATAGAATTATAACTGACGTTTTTTCACTATTTCCTGAACAAACAGCAAGTTGATTAATCGAGAAAATAATCAGCAGGTTCTTTGTCAATGACAAAAGTCGTTAGTTGCAGTCCTAATGGCTTTGAATGAAACCCTTGGTATAATAATCCAAAGGTAGTGTCTCGCTAACAGATGGTCCAACATTATCATTATCATTATCATTTCAAATGACCAGAAGCAATAACCACACTCACATTCACAGCATCCTACTGGCTAACTGAATAATGAGAAAAACCACATTTTGGAATTGCACTTGCAAATTTATTTACATTTTGTATTTTACATGATAAGCAACCATTTTCTGTCCAATTGTTAAGCCTTTGATTCACACTTAAAATATTTAAAAAAAAAATTGAAAAAGCACAGGCTTAAAAACCCAATCAGTAAGCTGCAACTAAGTTCAACAGCAGCAGCGTAACACAACATGTTCAGTAGGAATGTGCACATGTTTAATCTGTGTGTGTGTGTGTGTGTGTGTGTGTGTGTGTGTGTGTGTGTGTGTGTGTGTGTGTGTGTGTGTGTGTGTATGTATGTACAAAGTGCATCATTGCAAAACATGTTCTGGGGATGTTAACAAGCTCATGGAGTTCCGTGAAAATAAAAAAGCTCTTCCAATACATCGACTCCATAGTCATACAAACCCAAATGTGATTATCTAATACGCACAAGAAGAACTTACATGTCCGTCAGCGAATCTGGAATGTTGACTTAAAGGGCCGGCGTCAGTCAAATTATTGGAAAAGAGTTTGGGCAAAATATGCCCATCTCATCCAGAAACTATCAAATCATGAATCTCAAATGTACCGTCATCGTATAACATAGTAATAATGAATGTTACATGTGATGTGGGACTGGCCAGATGTGAAACACCTCTGGTCTAGAGTTACTGTCTGAACCTGTGCTCCTAGTTTACCGCGTGTTCTCCTTCTAAATCATGATGCAGGAGGTGACACTGAGGAATCTCACTAGACTTCTACTTTTAGTGTCTGACAGCTGCCGAACACGTGGGAGTATGAAGGAGGTGGGGTTTTTTTGGTTGAGTGTGTGTTGGGTCGTCTTACCCATGTGAGGAAGGGAGGAGGGGTTATTCTAAAGAGCCCTCTGTCGGGCAGCCGATGGTTCTAATAATATACTTATATGCTTATGATCCATGTCCAGTGTTACAGATGGATGTTAATGCTAATGATTATAGGGTTATCCTCAATCTAACCACCAACCGGGATTGAGAAATACAAATTGCATCACAAAAAAATGAACCCTACCGTCGACTGCTGCGACGCCCTTCCACCCACTTCATTTACATGTAAAAGAATTAGCGTTGACGCAGCTCTAGAGACTGTGCTGTTTTCTAGAGTGTTACAGTTAATAAAATATAAAATGCTAATCCAAGGACCCGTTAAACAACAGTACCGGTGACTGAGGAGCAAAACAACACTAACAGCTGTCAGTCAGCAATAAGAAGAACACACAAAGGAACGATGAAACCACTTCATCTTCTAACCTCTGGATCTGCTCCGTCCAGAGAGGGGTCATGGGGTCATGGGGTCAGTCATGTGGCTGTCGACAGTCAGCACTCTTTGGTTGATTAAATATGAAACTCGTCTCGTCGTCGTCACACACGCGTTGTTGTGTTAAGTGTCACGAGGTCATATTGCGTAAACATCGTCATAAATAATAAGTAAAGGTCAGTAAAATGACTGTTATCTTGCAGGAATATGTTGAAGTATTCTCTTCAAACTATGTGAGAAAGATACGTTAGGTGGTATTTTTTTTTTTTTTTTTTTTTTTTTTTTTTAAAGATAATGTTGCAAATATTCTGATGATTAAATAAACAGTCAGTTGCACTGAGATTAGAATGGTTCCACGTTTCCTCATCTCGTGGACGTAAACCGGACGTTGACCTGTTATTTCAGTTTTATAGACTCTTAGATGCAGTTTGTGCAAACGAGCAAACTCCAAACCCACGGGTCGGTTAAGGACACTTTTAGCGTGCCTTCCTGTTGAAAACTACTCCTGCTTTTTTCACGTAGGAGTAAAGTCTCTACCGGTAAATAGAACACGCCCACGTTCCGGCCCGTTCGCCCTGCTGGGCGGCGTGTGGGCCGAGGTCACAGGGAGCAGAAGTATCTGTGGACGGGGAACGCGGTGAGCCCGGCCAAAGCTATGCCCAGACTGTCTCCTACGCTGGCGGCGGCCATGGCGAACTCCCTGTGTCTGTCTCCGGTCTGCGGGGGACAAAAGACAGACGTCAGGACGAGTCCAGAAGCCGACAGCAAAGACAAACTTTACTTGTAATGTTATCAAATTAAGAGAAATGCTCTGCACTTCCTTGTTTTATGAATGACGTGGTACACGAGTTGAAGCAGCGGTGCTGTGTGTGTGTGTGTGTGTGTGTGTGTGTGTGTGTGTGTGTGTGTGTGTGTGTGTGTGTGTGTGTGTGTGTGTGTGTGTGTGTGTGTCCAATCAGAGGTGGTCATCCCTGCAAACCCCACCCTGAAGGTTCCCTCCCCAGACTCAACCAGGGACTTTTTGGGGGTTAAAATGTCCCCAGAACCGACTTTTGACTGTGGACAGTGAGTTCTTAAAAGGTTCCTGGTCCTTGGGGACACTTCCTGTGTAAACAGATTTATGTCCCCACAACGTTACACGCACAGACGTGCGCACACGCACGCACACACACGCACACACACACACACACACACACACACACACACACACACACACACACACACACACACACACACACACACACACCTTTTTTTGGATTGCACCTTTCATACATAAAATGCTGCTTAAATTGAGTTACAGTTTGGCATTAAAAACAGAAATGTGTAAAAAATACGTTCATAAAAATAGAAAAAAAGATCCAATAAAAAGGAGAAATAAAAGCAATAAAAATGCTCGTAGAAAAAGACATAAACATAGTGCATAAACTAGACGCCTGTCGACATAAGTAGGCCCCGAGTTGTTTTTTTAGAAATGTCAACAGAGCTCTCATATCTAACGGCGCTGACCCGGGTGTTCCAGAGTCACGGAACTCGTTTTGTGTGCTACGTTAGTAACAGATGCAGTAAGAGCATCAGAGGACTGTTGTTGGCTGATAAGGAGTTAAAACGTCCAGAATGTAAGAAGGTTCTGTATCATTAAGAGCTTCATGTGTGAGTAAGAAGGCCTTGAAAGAGAAGGGGAGCCAGTGCAACAGGAGTCATGTGCTCTCTCTTTTCCTTTCCTTAAACTTCTGGCGGCAGAGTGTTTGAACTAGCTGAAGTTTTTTTTGACAGCGACTGTCAGCTGTGTCCGATCCCTTCCACTGTGCCGTATCTTTTGAATGCTATGAAGCTCACATCAGTGAGTCAACACCTCCTGCAGATGTTTCTGACTTGAAACGATAAAAGTAACGGCTATGTAGAAGCAGTTGGGGGGGAAAGAAAAGAGACAAGTTACGCCTGGAAGTGTTACGTTTGCATTAACAGCTGCTTTCATCGACACGTGGAGACCCTGAAAGACAGAAAGTGGACCTGACCTCCAAGCTGATGAAGTAGAAGGTGTTGACGTACGCAGCTCCGCCCAGCAGGCCCTCGTAGAGGACGATAACGAACACCAGCCAGACGCTGGGCAGGAACTGGAAACGCACCGCGAACAGGAGCAGCACCGCGTTCACCACCTGCGAGAGGGACGGGGCAGAACGGAGAGCCTGGTGACCGACGTCTTTCATACAAAACGTGTTGCACCTCATGGCGAGCGATCTGAAATGTGTTTGCGATTTGGCTATTTTCCTGTTAACATGGGCCGTGTTTGAGAGGATGCCATTGAGGCATTTTTTTTTAGAAAAACAAGATGGCGGCAGCTGAAGGGGAACTTTCTGTTGATGTCGCTCTTGTGTCAGCATTAAACAAACTGGATGTTATATTTGCGCTAAAAGAAGAACAATCAGACGCCCTTACATGGACAGCATGTCATCTCCCCGTCTCTGGGTCTTTCAATCTAATCAAAGCTCCGTTGGATCATGTGACTGATCATGTGACA
>NW_027176906.1:0-18867 GCF_023349555.1 Cebidichthys violaceus | reverse complement strand
AGGGAGGGAGGGAGGGAGGGAGAGGGAGAGGGAGAGGGTTGCCCTGGGAAGGCTAACTTCCTCCCCCTCCTGCACCGAAACCTCAGCAGCGATGTCTTCTCGGCTCATTAAGGGTCATTAGATGAGTCATTTAGGGAATCCGTTCAAAGAGTCACATGCTTCCTTTTTGCCCATGTCCCGCAGGTGTTCAAAGGAATCCGTGGACACTGTTTTGATGAAACATTCAGTATCAATGAATCACAGACCCTGCTGCCTGCTGGTTGTTATTATTATCTGTGTTTGGCAGCGTCTTCCAGAATAAATGATTTTCCTCACCGCTGTTATTTTTAGTTAACGCTGTTCAGGCTCAGTTAGATGAACTCAGGACTCCTTCAGGGAAGTCTGCTTGAAGTCTTTATGTCATGTGACTTTTTTCTTTTTTTTTCTCAGTGGACTTTAAAAATCAAAAAGAAGAGAATTTGAGGTCGTTTACATCGTGGACCTATTATTTAGAGCGTCCTGGTGTATGAAATGTCATGGCTTGTGTTCTGGATGTGCCGTGTGCTCTTTGGGTCCTTTCTGAGAGCGGTTTGCTTCATGACGCCATAAAAACTGAAACTGAACTTGCAAGTCAAGTCAGGAGAAGTCAGGCAGGTTTTCTTGCCCACCTCACCCGTGTGTGAAAATGTTTTCGCTCTGCGCTCAGCCTGGGGAGGGGTTTTCTCAACACTTTTCGAGTCCCGACACGACCCAAAAAAACAACAAAAAAACACTACAAAACAGTGAGCTCGTCAGCCTCAACTGTGGTCCAGCTCCAGGGATAGAAGAAGAAGTGTGTGTGTGTGTGTGTGTGTGTGTGTGTGTGTGTGTGTGTGTGTGTGTGTGTGTGTGTGTGTGTGTGTGTGTGTGTGTGTGTGTGTGTGTGTGTGTGTGTGTGTGTGTGTGAGGATGCATGAGATACTCAAACGCCTAAAAAGCACCGTGTTGTTGGAGCAAAGGAAGAAGCAAAGTTTGAAATTGACATTGTTTTGGATATTTCATAAGCGATTACACCACATGTGAAGTAATGTAGTATTGGTAGTAGTCTGCAAGCTCACACTTGTCTAGTGTGTTGTTTTTTTGTTTTTTTTCTTCAGTTGCTCAGAATAGAGATGACTGCAGGGTTTCCCTCTGCTGTTTGACAGATTTCAGGAGCGGGACAATGACGTGACAGAGAATCTATTTGAATTAACAGCGATTGCCTTTTTTTTTTAATAATAGTTCCTGAAAATCAAAAGGATCATAGCAAATTCAACTGAATATTTGCGTGCGCTGGGTTTACTTTTAATGTGTAATCGCACAATACGACAATCTGTTGTTTCTGCAAAATAGAGCAAAAAAAAAAAAAAAAAGTCTCACTCTGGCGCCATTTATTTAACTGAAATTCTACTTTATGTCAGACTCCTGATCCAAATCTTAACGTTTTTTTGTTAACAAACCGTATTAAATTATCAACAGTAGATGCGTTATGCGAGTCCAGAAGTCGCTTCCTGCAAAGTTAGTGCTGCAGGACTCTAAAACTTAAAAATGGCAGCCGATGAATAACACACGCATGCTAAGATACTATTTACAGTAAGTGTGCGCCAACGGAGTTTTGTCACAAATATACAGAGTGATATATCTGAGCCATGAAGTTAAAACCTGTACCCTTTTTCTTTGCCTTTCCCTAGAATGCCCTTTGACCCCAGATACGCCCAACAGCGAGGCGAGGATGTGCACCAGCAGCAGCCGCCTGGCCGCCCTGAAGAGACAGAACGACATCGAGCTCAAAGTCAAGCAGGGAGCGGAGAACATGATTCTCATGTACTCCAACGGGCCGTCCAAGGTGAGACTCGCTGTAAAGCAGACGCCCCGTTTAAGCTGTGTTGAGGATGATTGCGGCTCATTCAAGCTGGGGTCTTACGTCTGTAGTTAATGTATTTTGGCAGTAGCACCGTTGTACTCGCTAAGTACTTTTGGCAAACATTGTGACGTCGCCACTAAAATGAAATAGGAAATAGAAACACGAGCAGTCAGACAATCGTAAAGGTTTTATACAGACCCTAACGCTGGCCACACGAGAGAGACAATGAGGCCGAGTAGTAAAATTAACGTCCTAACTAATGTAAAAGTCCTTCTGTTTACAGTCACAGTTTACGAATAAACCGCCACACAAAGTTCCGTGATCCGGGCCAAAGTTTGCCGGCCCCGCCCCCTCAAATTTGTGTGATATCTTTCCTCTTGTTTGAACTGATTTCTTTCAAGGGCCTAAAAATAATAATAATAATAATAAAGGAAAAGATATTATTATAACAAGAAATCCTTGTTATAATAATCCTTAAAATAGATTTTAATACGTGTATCATAACTGATCGTGGCCAAAACTATGAAAACAAGACTTGAATTTGCATCACAAGGGGTGTAAACAACAACAGCAGCAGCAGCAAAAACAATTCTCTGGGCCGACATCCATCAATCATGCTTTCATCCATCTTTTTTTTTTTCTTCTGCTGCATCAGACAGCCAGCAGTAGGCTGGGCGGTGGAGTAGCCTGAGGTCCCAGCTGGGTTAGCTTAGCTTCCATCTCGGCGGCGTTTGGTCCGGCTGGTCCGTCTGGTCGGTCGGTCGGTCTCCACCCTTCCTTTTCAGATGTTGATGAATGTATTCTGTCATCTGACATTAGTGATAAACATTAAAAAAAATATATATGACAGAAATGTAGCAAAATCCTTAGGAGCTTACATGCGCTCCTGGTAATCACAATGCTTATTTATTTAGTCATTATAAGAGCCTTAGTATATTAAAAGGCTCAATCCATTTTTTTTTTTTTTTTTTTTGAGAAGCAGTCTGCAGGTGGTAGGATGATCCATGTTGGGTTTTGCTTGCACAGCGTCGCTGTCGGGGAGGAGGAAACCCGAGAAGGCGCTGACACATCCTGCGTGTCGTCTGCACTGCTGTTTGTTCACAAAGCTCTCTGTGGCTCCTCTAATGCGCCGCGGAGTGAGGAGAAGCTATCATTTAGCACCGGGGGGGGGGGGGGGGGGGGGAGAGGCTTGTGTGTCGGTTACCAGAACGGACGACAACAGCTGGAGCACCGAGAGCCGCTCATCCCGGCTCCTGTGTGTCCGTCTCGGGAGTAATTGAAGCCACTGTTGTAGTAGACGGTTTAGTGTCGTGTAGGGTTTCAGTAGTGAGTCTCTACTTAGCCGGTGATGTAATGTAAAAAGTACGAATCCTTTTTTTTTTTTTTAAAGGGATAGTTTGACACTTGTGGAAATACTTTTTTGATTCTCTTTCTCGGCGAGAAGCCCGGCTCCGTCCAAATGTAACAAGATCCGCACCGTGCTCTCATAACTGTAACCGTCCTGTAATGGAAATGTGTGTGAATATCTGCCCAGTTTTACATTACAACAAGAACAATTTTGGAAAGACTATAAACGTGACGACGTCTTAACTTCATGTCGTATTTTATTTTAGCCAGACGCAAGTCCTTGTTGTCTGGATGTTGTGTTCATGTGAGTATTGTTTGCGTCGGGGTGTGTAACTGTCACATGATCCCCACTGTCTGGAAGGAGCCTCTGTCTGACTCGGGGGGGGTCGCTTACAAAAACACTCTGACCTCCCCCGAGTCAGACGGACGGACGGACGGACGGACAGACAGAGGCACCTTCCAGATGGAAATAGTCCTGTCCTGATGTCAGAGAGGAAATGCCTGCTGGACAGAGGTCTTTCCTGAACGTGCAGCGCCGCCGCCGTCAACAACCAGGATTTAAACTTCAGAGGAATTCGGGGTGGAGTTTGCTTACACCACTGTGTGTTTGTGTGTGTGTGTGTGTGTGTGTGTGTGTGTGTGTGTGTGTGTGTGTGTGTGTGTGTGTGTGTGTGTGTGTAATGGCACATATGACACAAAATGAGATCCCACTTTCTTTCTTTTTTTTTTTTAATGATTAAGATTTTCCATGTGGTCACTCGTTCTTTTTGGCTCCAATTAAGGGCATGAACCGGCGTCCTGGCTGTTTGTGTTACGTGCTCACAACATCAGAACACAATAAGTGGTGAGGGATGGTGTGCTGTTAGGGTCCTCTGTAAAGTCCTGACATCCAGTTATTTTAGGGAAGACAAAAGCTTCCAGTCTTTCATTCATGCATTAATGTATAACAACGTGTGTTGTTTTTATCTTGTGATATTCCCCCCCACCAACGGACAGTTTAAATTCAATTTTTTTTCTTCTTCTTAGGATCGTAAGTTGCTAGCGACCGCCCAGCAGATGCTCCAGGACAGCAAGACGAAGATAGAGTTCATCCGGATGCAGATCCTCAAGGCCAGCCAGGCCAGCGAGCTGAGCTTCGAGAACAACGACGTGATGGGTGAGCAAACGCCCCTCGAGAGCTCACACAAGGTCCTCCGAACAATTACGTCCAAATGAAAGACTCGTTTCCTTCCTTGTCCTCCAGACAAGCCCATCATCAGCCCGCTGGACCTTCGGGTGGAGGAGCTGTGTCACCACGCCAAGATAGAGTCCGCCGTGGCAGAGGGAGCCAAGAACGTCATGAAGCTCCTGGGCTCGGGGAAAGTCACGGAGAAGAAAGCCCATTCGGAGGTAGATGTTTGTGTTCATGTCCATTTTAAAATTACGAATACGATTCCACTTTCATGGCCTGTCAATGAAACTGATCCGCTCTATTAAAGTAGAACGGACCTTGTAATTGATGTTTCCATCTCTTTCTATCCTTCTCCATTTCCTTTCCTCCCACCCTCCTTTGCTTCCTTTTGTACTTCCTTCCCTCCTTCCTTCCCTCCTTCCTCTCTCCAGGCCCAGGCTCGTTTCAACGAGTCCAGTCAAAAGCTCGACCTCCTGCGGTATTCCTTGGAGCAGCGCCTCAACGAGTTGCCTAAGAACCACCCTCGCAGCAGCAGCATCGTGGAGGAGCTGTCCCTGCTGTCCTCGCCGGTCCTCAGCCCCAGATCCAGCCTCATCTCCACGCAGAACCAGTACAGCACCGTGACCAAGCCCGCTGCACTCACAGGTAACTGGACCGGATAATGATGGTTATTGGTAGCACGATGATCATTTGAGGTCATTTACACTTTCGATATACCGGCATCATCCTATTGTTCTTAACCACCAAACAATACAAAATGTTCAAGTGTGGGTATTGGAACTTGGCAGGTGTATTAGTTTTAATATAATTATTATTCTTGCATACTTCCTTCAGTCACACAACAATCTGTTAAAGCTTGTTGGACAGCGAGAGATTCATCAGTTAATCTTGATCGTCTTTTGTAGGATTCAGTTTCTATGAATTCTGACATTTTTTTTAAAGAACTAAGTTGGGTATAAATGTCTTACTCTGCTGTCTTGACGTCCATTTTTTTCCTTTGATTTATCGAGACAACATACGATACGATCGCTCCCATTTTCCGGGTGAAGGTCTCCCTCTTATTACTTGAAGGAAAAAGTTACTTTTTCCCTTTTATTACGCCCTTTCATTATTTCGGGGGCTTCTGTTTGACACCACCTGTTAGTTATCGACCAGTTAGTAGATTTACAGACACGGCTCACCTCTCGTTACTACGTCTCCTGTTATTATTATTACCCAAAGAACAAACCTTCACCTGATACATTTTGAAAACACTTTCAAATACATCGACCAGTTCAAAATAGGATAACTGTGAACCAGACGGATTGCGTGCTACAGGTCTGTGTATCTTCCCACCTCACTTCCAGGCACGTTAGACGTCAGGCTCATGGGCTGTCAGGACCTTCTGGAAAACGTCCCCGGTCGCTCCAAAGCCGCGTCTGTCCCGCTGCCCGGCTGGAGCCCCAGCGAGACGCGCTCGTCCTTCATCAGCCGAGCCAACCGAAACCGCGGCGTGAGCTCACGGAACCTGACGAAGAGCGAGGAGCTCTCTAGTGAGTAGACCTCTAAACGCTGTCTGGAAGATGAAACGATTTGAAAAGTGCTTCTGAGACACAACCTCGGCTGTACTGCCAACCGAATCGCAGTCACAATCGGGGGGGCATTGTTAATACATCAGTACTTAATAAATAACGTGTGAATGTGTCCTCAGATGAGATCAGCGCAGTGTTGAAGCTGGACAACACGGTAGTCGGCCAAACGAGCTGGAGGTCGGTCAGTAACCAGGCCTGGGACCAGAAGTTTACATTGGAGCTGGACCGGGTAACTCACACACACACACACACACACACACACACACACACACACACACACACACACACACACACACACACACACACACACACACACACACACACACACACACACACACACACACACACACACACACACACACACACACACTTCTGCCCTTGACCCTCGTCTGTGTTGTTGACTTAGTGTTGTGTTTGAACAACACATTCAGTGTGTTTCACATCAGTTCTATATATGTGTGTGTGTGTGTGTGTGTGTGTGTGTGTGTGTGTGTGTGTGTGTGTGTGTGTGTGTGTGTGTGTGTGTGTGTGTGTGTGTGTGTGTGTGTGTGTGTGTGTGTGTGTGTCTCTGTCCTGTAGTCTCGTGAGCTGGAGATCTCGGTGTATTGGCGTGACTGGCGTTCGCTCTGCGCTGTCAAGTTCCTGCGACTGGAGGACTTCCTGGACAACCAGCGTCATGGGATGTGTCTGTACCTGGAGCCACAGGGGATGCTGTTTGCTGAGGTGCTGACAAACTCACAAACACACACCGACTATTATGTGTGTGTGTGTGTGTGTGTGTGTGTGTGTGTCTATAATGGAAGTGTTTCCTACTGCCCATGCAGTTGTACTAGCTTTCTGTGTTGTCTACATTTTTTTTATTTCTCTTGTACAGGTGACATTTTTCAATCCGGTCATTGAGAGACGACCAAAGTTGCAAAGACAAAAGAAGATTTTCTCGAAGCAGCAAAGTGAGTCATCGTTCAACATGACCTCACACTTATTCAAGGTGTTCTTTTTGTGATTCTCAGACACGGAAACCTGTAAATTTCCGGGGAAAAGGAGAGATTACTTTTGTGATGTTGACCCGCGTTCCTCGTTGTTCTCCATCCGTTTCTCACGGTCCTTTTTTTTTTTTACAAACGTCATCCCCTCTTTGCTCTTTGTCTCACCTGCCTCTTCGTTGTCAGGTAAAACCTTCCTGCGAGCCCCTCAGATGAACATCAACATCGCCACGTGGGGCCGCCTGGTGAGGAGAGCCATACCGACCGTCAGCACCAACTCCTTCAGCCCGCAGGCGGCTGAGACCGGGACCAGCAGCCTGCCTGGTTCTCCCACACCCTGCAGGTACTAAGACACACGTACCCGTACGTACGCACGTCAACGGCTATTCGAGAGCAATCCACAACTCGCGCTAAAATGTGTCGCGTACCTCTGCCGGTTCACAGCGACCCGCTGGTGACCAAGCTGGACTTTGACAAAGAGCCCACCCCGGGACCCAAACACTACCCAGCACCCGACGACAACCGAGAACCGCTGGTGCAGGATAAGATGCCCGACAAAGAGGAGGTACAGGTACAGTGATTTCATTTAAAAAAAAAAAAAAAAAAAATGTTCTCCATTATTAATGTGTCCCTGCAGATGAATGGAGTCATGCAATATCTTAGTATATAGTGATTGTCAAAGCATATCTGTGATTATTACTATGAAGACGCAACAGATGCAACTATTATTTTCCAGTAATAAATCGCTCTTCCATCATTTCTGGTTGACCTGTCGTCACCGCTTTGTGTTCCCTCTCTGCAGGATGCGCTCGCCTCCTTTGACTTCTTGAACAAGAGGAACAGCATGGCGGTGAAGCCGGACCTGGACGGATTGGTGGAGCAGGAGATGCAGCATCCGGACCTGGAGCTCATTGCCATCCAGAAAGACTCTGAGATAAGGTGGGAGGAAAAGCTTCAAGTACATTTCAAAAATGAAGAAGAAGAACATCTTGATATGCTATTTGAGCAGGGTGTGTCACCGTTATTGCTTTTGCCGTTTCACTTTTTGACACCCGTCTGCTCAGTCCTACTGTTCTGATGGGGCTGAAATAGTGACATGGGTGTTAACACTGCCCCCTGGCTTTGAGTTTAACTGTCATCTCTTAATTCACAATGGACACTAATATAAACGCTGATTCCGTTCCAGGGAAGAAGATCAGTTCCACTTCAGTCTCCAAGACTTCAAATGCGTGGCGGTCCTCGGACGTGGTCACTTTGGAAAGGTACGTTTCGTTCGATCAGCCTACAGAACAGGCGACGCGAATCCTCACCTTTTTCAGACGCTGTAACTTTCCTCTGTCCCCCCCCCTCCTCCTCCTCCTCCTCCTCCTCCTCCTCCTCCTCCTCCTCCTCCTCCTCCTCCTCCTCAGGTGTTGTTAGCAGAATACAAAAGCACGGGTGAGATGTTTGCCATCAAAGCGCTGAAGAAAGGAGACATTGTGGCTCGCGATGAGGTGGACAGGTACATGTTTGTTTTTTTTGTTTTTTTTTAAAGTTCTCCTCAGCCAAATACACTGCAAGGCTGCAGGAAGCGCTGCTGTAACTCTCCCTCCTCCTCCTCCTCCTCCTCCTCCTCTCTTTTGCCAGTCTGATGTGCGAGAAGAGGATTTTCGAAACGGTGAACAGCGTCCGCCACCCGTTCCTGGTCAACCTGTTCGCGTGTTTCCAGACGCAGGAGCACGTTTGTTTTGTCATGGAGTACGCGGCGGGGGGCGACCTGATGATGCACATCCACGCTGACGTTTTCTCCGAGCCCCGGGCCATGTGAGTGCCCCCCAACAAAACGCCTCGATTTGGAATCCTCAGTGTGTGATACTTGTAATCTAATAAATACTGGCTGGTTTTGTTTCTGTTGCAGATTTTACGCAGCCTGCGTCGTATTGGGATTACAGTTCTTACATGACCATAAGATTGTGTACAGGTAAGCAGTTTGAGTGACGTCATTCAATTTAGTCCCACATCTGGCGGGAGCATGAAGTCCTCAACACATCTTCTTTTTTTCTTTTTTAATTTGCAGAGATTTGAAGCTGGATAACCTGCTCCTGGACACAGAGGGCTATGTAAAGATTGCTGACTTTGGGCTTTGCAAAGAAGGTGAAATGGAGAACCACATTATACTGAAGGCTTTTTTTTTTTTTTTTTTTACATATTCAGTTATGGATGAATAAGAGAGGCGGTGACAGTTTTTAGAACATTGTGTCGTTATTAAACGCCGCCTGTGTTCCTTTCCAGGAATGGGTTTCAAGGACCGCACCAGCACGTTTTGTGGCACGCCGGAGTTTCTAGCTCCTGAGGTTTTGACCGAGACGTCGTACACTCGCGCCGTGGACTGGTGGGGGCTGGGCGTCCTCATCTTTGAGATGCTGGTTGGGGAGGTGATTAATGATCTGTAATGTAACAGACATTCAGTAACCTTGCGTCGCTGCATATTGTGATTCATGCTGAATGTCAGGGAGTCGTATTCGGCAGCCAGTTGTCACGTCTTCCTATTTTTAATTTTTGTCTTTTTTCTTTTCTTTTTTTTGTCCAGTCGCCCTTCCCCGGTGACGATGAGGAGGAGGTGTTTGACAGCATCGTCAACGATGAAGTCCGCTACCCACGATTCCTCTCGACCGAGGCCATCTCCATCATGAGGAGGGTGTGTAGTGATGCTCTGACAAGGAAGGAAGGAGTCGGTCTTATGTGATCGAATGAACTGAGATTATATCCACTGTGTGTGTGTGTGTGTGTGTGTGTGTGTGTGTGTGTGTGTGTGTGTGTGTGTGTGTGTGTGTGTGTGTGTGTGTGTGTGTGTGTGTGTGTGTGTGTGTGTGTGTGTGTGTGTGTGTGTGTGTGTCTGGTAGTGTATCCGTTTTTAACATTAACTCTATATCTGCTTCTCCTTGCGCTCAGCTTTTGAGAAGGAATCCAGAAAGACGACTGGGAGCAGGAGACAAGGACGCAGAGGAGGTTAAGAAACATCTATTCTTCAGGGTAAGAAACCAAAACACCATCTTGCAACGATCCACTTTGTGATGAACAAATAAATGAAGCGTCTTTTTAACGTGACCCTCTGTCGGCAGAACATGGATTGGAACGGACTATTGGCCAAGAAGGTGAAGCCGCCGTTCGTGCCGACTATTCACGACGCCAACGACGTCAGCAATTTCGACGATGAATTTACCTCAGAGGCTCCGATCTTAACCCCGCCCAGGGAACCCCGACCGCTGAACTCCGACGAGCAGAACATGTTCTCTGACTTTGATTACATCGCCGACTGGTGTTAGCTTCCCGTCTACACACACACACACACACACACACACACACACACACACACACACACACACACACACACACACACACACACACTGTGAACCAACCAACAACAGCAATGACTGTAGCTCACATACTTTTTTTTTTTTTTTAAACTTTCCTCATCCTTGCCCAGAATGTTGAGGAGGGAGCATCGAGCACGGCGGCTCCCCGAAGCCTTTCGGGCAAAACTTTGTGCCATTTGAGAAGAAAAGTCCAGACGCCTCCAGAGGACCCCCACTTATTTTTTAATCCACATGAAGAACGTTTTTTTTAAAGAAAAAGAAAACAAATGAAACTCTGTCGTTGGAGAGTGAACGAGGAGGAATGCGTTGTCCTCCTGCACACTTTGTTGTCGTGTCCATTGTCTGACCACTGAGAATGTTTTTCATATGAACTCCGAGGAGACGGCAACATCACAATCATGTTATTCAGTGTCACTGTCCTCAGCTTCTTCTTCTTTTTTGGATCTGTACAGATTATATTCAGTCGTATATATATTTTATTTTTGTGTGTTTTCCTTTCTGTATTTGCAAAGCCCTCGCCACAGTTTAAGGACATTTAATCTCACTGTACATTTTTTGAAGTGCTCAAAGCATTCTCACTGAGCGGTCAACTACAGACATCCTGACTACTACTGCTGCTGCTGCTGCTTCTCGACTTGAAATCAAAGGAAGGGTCTTCACCCTAGAGACCCGATCTTTGTCCACAATCTGTTTTGCTTCCAGGTCTGCATAATCACCCACATAGTAGTAATAATAATACTCTGAGTATAAAACAGTAGTCCATCTAGTGTTAAATGAAACACATAACTGATGTTGGAAATTTGATCGTTTAAAATGCCTGTTGGCCAGAAGAAATATTGCTAAATATTTAATATTCCCGTCTGTCTGATGCCCTCTAGTGGCTCTGTAGGTTTTCAGTTGACCTCGGTTCTAAAGATCTTAAGTGCCACTTTGTTTTGCCGTATCTTTTGGAGCAATAAAATCAAACCTAAAGTTAATTATTTTAGAGCCAAGTTCAGTTGGATGTCAATTGTTTCCTTTGAACATCTGGTTGTGGTGAACCTGAAAAGCATTGTTCTTGTTTTCTCAAAGTGAAACCAGCGTTTTGCAGTTAAAAGCTATCGAAACCAAATTCCTCCTGACCGTCTTGAAGCAGCAGACTAAACCCTTGTGGTAAAAAAAAAAAAAGAAAAGTGATTGATGGACTGACGAGAAGCAAAGATGTGTTGTGCAGAAATCCATAAAAGTGCTGAGCTGTTATTTGGGAACCTATGAAACTCAGCTATTCCAGGTTTGTCAGAATGTCACTTAAATGCTTCCCAGGCTGTTCTGTGATCAGTTCCATTTTCCAATCCCGGTTGCAGAGGAACCAGCTGATGACTTTCTGTCCATTTGCATGTTGAACATAAAGTGACTCAAATGTTGGAGAGCTGTTGATATGAATCACTACAGGGGAGGGCAGGGTATATTATATATACATACTGTATGTACACAAGCTGAAAGCACTAATTTTATCAATAGTTTTTAATTATCTACATTTGTTAATGATGAAAATAGATTGTACAAAGTTTGTTTTTTTTATTCTTTGCTTGTGCATGTTGTTGCCAGAACAGAAGACTTTATAGATGGTACACAAATACTCAAAAGTCACAACTGTTGCAGATCACCGGTGTAAAAAAACAAAACAAAAAAGGCATTTCTGCAGCTGTTGCCCATCATAAATGCACAAATTAAACATTTGTAATAGTGGGTTTGCTTCCGTTTGTGCCCGTCCATGAATACGCCCTCGTGGTTTGAAGTGTTTCAGCGAAGGACCAGAGAAGTAAAACAGGTTTAATGTAAACAAAATGTTTAATGTTATTCAAACCATGAGCTCATTATCATGCTTTAATGAAAATCTTTTATTTATTTATTTTTTTAAATTACTTAGAACAATTCAAACTAACAAAATAGAACCAGGTCATTTTTTTCTACAAAAAAAACCAAAACAAAAGTATTATGTATACAGTATGAAACCAGCCTAAAATTGCAAGCATCGATTACATTTTCCAACTTGGACATATATACATGATTCAGTATATACACTCAAATGAAATACTGTAAAGAACAGTCTGCAAGCAGTTTGTTTAAGCACTGGAATGTGTCTGTTTTTTATTCCTGTGAGGACGCCTCGACGAAAGGCAAGAAGTCTGAGGAGGGACAAGGGAAATGATTTTTTTTTTTTAAAAGAAAGAATACAATCCTGTAAGTACGGCAGAAAAAAAAAAACGTCGTCGCTGGTTACGGAGCGTCGTCTTCACAGTTGGGGCAGCTTGTCGACGGGCGTGTCGAATTTGAAGTCTGGAGGGAAGAGTTCTGCGGCGCGTGGGTAGATGAGTCGGTACGACTGTCTGATCGTAACGTCTGCAACACCGGCGATGTCCCCGATTTCTGTGGACACATCGAAGACCAGCTTCAACCTTTCAATCTGAAAAACCTATACAGCCAAAACGACTTCCAAAGACATCACCCCCCCCCCTCTCTCTGGTCTCAACAGCATTATCAGAGCACTCACCCTTCTGGGTCTTCTTCTCTGCAGAGGCCTGGGACGCCATGTAGATGGCGGCTGCAGCCACTGAGATGGGGCTCCTGCCGGGCACCAGGTCGAGCTCCACGGCCTTCCTGGCAATGAAGGTGGCCGCCATCTGCACCTGCTTGGGCAGACCCAGGTTTGAGCAGAAACGGGACATGAAGTCTCCGGTGGTGATGAGGTCCACGCTGGTCTCCAGCGCCTTCAGGATCAGCTTGAAGCACCTGCCGATCTCCTTCTTGGAGATCCGGGAGACGGCACAGATCTCTGTGTGGGGAGGTCACAGAAATATCTTTACAGGCATTTCTTTCTATGTGGAATCTCCACTGAACAACATATTAACATTAGAGAAGAGAAAGTAATATGACAGCTAGCTTCATAAAATAAAAGTGTTTATTGTGACCTTTGAATGTTCTCGGTACGCCTTCTTGTCTGCAGGCGATGTAGAGACAGGCCGAGGCGATGGCATCGTTGGCTCGGCCCTTCAGGCTCTTCTGTTCATAGACCTGCTTGAATAAGTTGTTTGTTCTGTCCTGCAGAGCAAAAAAAACCCATCATTTACAGAAAAATAATTATTCGGCGACATCAAGATGGCTGCCTCGCCGTGTTGGTGCGCATCGTTTTGTGTTGTTTATTCTGCTTTTTGCACTGTGTTGATTGTTTAATGTTATGCATCCTTGTATGAGCAACATACCGCGGCAGTAAACGGTTCTGATTCTGATTCTTTATGGATAATCTTTCCAAAAACACATTGCAGAATCAGATTTCCTTTTCCTTTTTTTCTTTTTTAAACTTACGATGATGTTCCTCGGCAGGTTGATGCGATCTGCCATGGTGCTGATTTCTTTGAAGGCGTTGAGCATCGCCCGGTCAGAGCTGCTCATGGTCCGCCGGTTCTGGTACTTGGAGTTACCGAATTCGTCAAAACTAGCTGCGCCGGTTCCCTGTGGTGGAAACGGTGGATCAGTAACGCTCACCGACGCCATGTTAACTTTGAGGAACACGTTCACTGTGTGACCCAAACTCACCACTAAAATCGGAACCAGATAATATTAATATAAAAGCAGAAAATGCTGATATAATTATCAAAACGTTCGCTGTACATCTGAACCCGGTAGTCCAAAAACATTTACTCCACTGGATTAAATATCTTATGAAGAACTTGCAATCATTTGAACGGCAGCTTCTTGAAACAGCTGCAGTTTAAACCGGACCACAAACACCACGGCTCATCAACAACAACAACAACAACGGGCTCCTCACCTTGCTGATCATGGTGGTGAGGTCGCCCCCGTTGAGCAGCGGGTTCTGGGCGTCTCCCACTCGGGATGGATCTTTGAGGGCTTTCTCATTGGAAAACGTTCTCCACTCTGAGCCGACGTCGATAACACGGTCACCTGAGGACAAATAGTATGACAATTATAAATAAATGAAACCCAATAAAGATCAACTTCTTAAACGTTCATTGTAGTTGTAGTTTGTTTTTTTTTTAGCACCGACACAAGAAACCAAAATGTAGCTCGTTCTTCTCCTAGGGACTACATCTTCACTTTCGACAATACCGTTAAAAGCAGACAGTTTCCTTCTGTTAGTCGATGACGAAAACGAGAAGTGAAACTCAGCGACAAATCACGGTGGTTTGATTCATGTGATTAACCTGCACATACCAACTAAACACATTTCCTGTGTTCTTCCGTCTGTCTGTATTAAATCCCTCTGGAATAATTAACCAGAAGATGGTGACATATTCAGCACTAAGTCCCTCGTGAGAACACACCTTCAGAGACTCAAATACTGTAAATATTGTTTCAATCCTTCCGTACTGTATTTCATCAGCTCATCCACAGCCCTGTAACTTTTACTACTATACAGTATAGTATTCTATCTGACGTTCTACACATCCTCCCTCTCTTCTTTCTCATTGTGGTTGTTGTGAGGCAGAACTAGATCATAAAATAGGATCGTAACAAATGTTCAGTCATTCAACTGCATGTTCAAAAGGATGACGGGTGTGACAAAGACGGACATATAACCACGTTATGCCTGTTCTTTGAACGGTGTAGCCGAGCCGGGGATTAGATTTCTGATATTTTAATCCTGTTAGGCTTTTCTTTTTTTCTTTTTTTTTTATACCATACATAACTCTCTTAACATCTCGAGGCAAAGTGACGTTCATCTCCTGAGAGGACAGCCACAGCTATAGCAGCAGGAACAGAAGGTCCTTCAGCTGGCGTCTCTCGCGTCCCACCTGACCCGGTGTCTGCTCCCAGGGCTCGTTAGAGGAGTGCCGTGGGTTCCCTACAGCTTTGTCTCACCATCTGCATCACATGTTGAACGGACTTTTTTTTCCTTCATACACTTTATATCGATGCTTTTCGCACTGAACCAGCCTTTGTCCACTATTTCCTAGAGTAGGTGGATCTTTATTGCGTTCGTAACGTCTCTCCATCACTTGCTTTTCCTCTCATCTGCAACGCCTCGGGTAAATTACTCTTTAACTGGTGTTTGGCTTTTTATTCTCTGGTGAAAAATTTATATCGTATTGGAAATTGAAACAGGCATATCGGATGATCGGAATACCACCCAGCACTAGTTCAAACACTGAAAGCTCTACAATACAGTAAAGGTGCCCTATAATCGTAGTGTATACTGACCTACTACAAGGCCGCATTCAGGACAGATCATGTCCCCTGCTCTGTAGTCCTCCACCAGTATGGCATCAGGGTGGTTGGGACACTGAACTCTTGGAAGGGTCAGGCCATCTCTGCTACAAAAGCAGAACAGTTAAGTGATCAATCAGCTCAAATGGACAGAAAAAGATGGAAAAAAAGGGAGGAAAATGAAGGCAGATCGACACGGGTGTGAGGTAAAAGGTCAGATGACCAAGTCTCATCTGAAAGAGCTGGAAATAATATGAAGATTTAAAGTGCCAGCAGAGTAGGACTTGTAAACACCACAGGGAGGAAGATCTATATACATAATGTTACATTTAGCACTTTAATTTCTTCCTGTTGTTGTTGATTAGAAATACCCGGGGAAAGCAGACTGAAAGCTCCAAACTGCCTGAACCTGGCTAATGTCAATATGTAACGTAAAACATGATCAAAGACTAACAGGTCATATTAGTATTAATCCAGGATGAACTGAGTCAACAACAGTTCGATAACAACCTGAAGGCAAAGCCTAACAGCAGCCCGTAGTTAAGAAGCATCACAGTCTTAATTAGGGCTGAAACTAACAATTATATTCATTATTGATTAATCTGCGAATTGTTTTCTCAATTGTTTTGTGTATAAAAAAGCAAAAAAAAAATCTCAGTAACTAAATTGTCGTCTTTAAAATGCCCAAGATATTAAAGCTGGAGTCAAAGAATATTTGGGTTTAAATTTGTAAATAACTTTTTAGAATCAGAACCGTTTATTGCCAAGTACGTTACACACACAAGGAACTAGACTTGGTAAATGGTGCATAACAATAAACAATAAACAGTGCGACAATCGAGGCATAATTTAGAAATAAAAAAATTATCAAATTTACAATAAAAAATGGTAAACAAACAGATAACAGTACGTTAAAACAAGTATATTATAAAAGTGGCATGTGCATTTTTATATAGAAAGGATGTGCAAAAACTAGTAAAATATATTATATATGTAAATAGCAGATTTATCTACTAATCGTGTTAGGTATAATCTTATAAATAACAATGTTTACGTTGAACCCCTAACTAGCTAACTACCCCCACACGTCACGATGATGTGTGGAAAGCACAACAGATGATCTAAAGGGCGTGATATCAGAGGCACTACGACATAATTATGCATCTAAACTTTCCACTTTCTACTTTGAATTTACATATTGATAAAAATCCAGACGAACTTGTTTTGTTTTTTATTCCTGTAAATAGACCGCTAGCTTCAAAGCGAGTGCAACGCGTCATGAAGGCGTATGTTCTTCAAACTACTCTGACGTTAGCATGACCGTTACCTGTTGTTAGCCGTAAAAAGAGCTAAAGTGGCGAAAAAACAAGCCGCGAAGCGACGAAAAACAAGCCGCGAAGCGACGTTAACGTGATAATCAACGGAAGGTATTGAGCACCAGTCGAGCGGTGAGATAATGTAACGGCGATACAGAGAGTGACTTCTGGCAACATCTAACCGCTGGGCAGCTAATTTGGCTAACGATAGCAAAGCAGCAGTTCCCGAGCAAAATACAACTCACACCTACCGCTGACAGTAGGAATAAAGACGTAGTAAAATGTGTCATGTCTGACTCGATAACGTTTACAAATGTACATTCTGAGAGCCCACACGAAGAAGGAAGCGGGGAAGATTTGGTTAACGTAGCTACGCACCGGCTTGTCGACGCCATGTTGCTCCTCACTCCGCCTGTGTGTCGAAGAAACAATCGAATGCGCCACCTCTACTTATAACATTTTGTGATCACATGACCGTTGGAGTATGGCGAGCCGTAAGGCTCAAACTAGTCGAAACATCCTTCCGTTTGCATAACATGTTTTGTTTGTGAGAGAGAGAGAGAGAGAGAGAGAGAGAGAGAGAGAGAGAGAGAGAGAGAGAGAGAGAAAGAGAAAGAGAGAGAGAGAGAAAGAGAGAGATAGTTATTATATAGAGATATAGAGAGTTAAAAAGTAACAGAATTTACTAAGCACTTAGCACAAACCTTATTACACCACAATATTAGATTATATATATTTACATTCCCAGGCCTATATATATATATATATATATATATATATATATATATATGACTAACTAACTAACAACAGCAAGATTAATGCTTGCGTTTTTCATAACAAATGACCATTTAAAACGTCTGAACTGCCACAAGGAATATCTAAACTGTACTATCCTAAGAAGCCCGATGATGAAGAAAGGGCCTGTGACATTGATGTCTGAGAGTGCCAGCCTGTGTCTCTGACTCTGTACCAGTCTGTGACTGCTCCTCTGTACCATACTTCTCAGGCCTGTGAAGGAAACCACACAATGACACAAAGAGTCACTTGATTTGGTTAGGTTTTGGAACAGAATGACAAATCTACATCCGTCTGCAAATTGTATATTTAAAATAACTATCATATAAACAAGAATAACACATTACATGTGCAGCGACTAACATTTATTTCTAAAAATGTATTTCTTACGATTTTTGGGGGGAAAATTAAGTTAACTGGATGATTGTAATTCATTATCATTACCTAAGCAGTGTCAGTGTGCATCAGGACAACAGCAGGTGGAGCTAAATAACTGACTTATTACAGTGACAAGATTTCACGGACATATCATTTGGCACTGATCTCTCTCTCAGTGGTCCAACATACTGAAACGTATAACTATGGGATCAAACATGTTTGAATAGTAAAATGAGACTCAACCAACACGGATCTTTGTCAGATTTTGCTGAGTATTCAGCATCTGGGCAATGTCATCCGACGTCTGGCAAGTGTTGGCAGCTTGAAGTGATGTTGATGTCTGGGTCCAGTGCAAGTGATTCTGGCCTGGCGAAAACCAGCCGTCTCATCCCGACTGCAAACGATAAGCAACAGCCAAATGTATTCGTTTACAGCTTCTGATTTGTAAATAATGTGGGGAAAACGCGCGCATCACAAGCTATTCTATTTCTTTGACTACACTGTTGCAACTGATTTGTCTGAAGCGTCCCTGAGAAGCATTCACATATCTGAACTGGAAGGCCAACATCAACGCTGTGTACAAGAAGGGGATGAGTCGACTCTTTTTCTTGAGGAAACTTAGATCCTTCAACGTGTGCAGCAAGATGTTGGAGATGTTCTATCAGTCTGTTGTGGCCAGCAGTGCACTTCACTTTGCTGTAGTCTGCTGGGGGAGCAGCATTGGAGCCGGAGACACCAACAGACTTAATAAACTGGTTAAGAAGGCCGGCTCCATCATCGGCTGCAATGTCGAAACAGGTGGTGGAGAGGAGGACACTGAAGAAACTAAAAAAACCTCTGCACTACTGTTTATTTAGTTGATTTAATATTATTCTGTTATT